>NW_021823424.1:0-30000 GCF_901001165.1 Salmo trutta
AATGATTTCGGTTAGATAACTTTTTGGAAGGTGCGCCAGACAGAGATTGCCTATGTGTTATTAAGACACCAAATGTTGTTGATGGAGTATCTCTAGGAAATGTCAGAGTGGTCCAGATCCTGCAACCTCTGTAGGTTCTCCTCTATGGAACGCCAAGGCACCTGGACATCTAGATCCTGCAACCTGTGTACGTTCTCCTCTATGGAACACCAAGGCACCTGGACATCTAGATCCTGCAATCTGTGTAGGTTCTCCTCTATGGAACGCCAAGGCACCTGGACATCTAGATCCTGCAACCTGTGTAGGTTCTCCTCTATGGAACACCAAGGCACCTGGACATCTAGATCCAGCAACCTGTGTAGGTTCTCCTCTATGGAACACCAAGGCACCTGGACATCTAGATCCTGCAACCTGTGTAGGTTCTCCTCTATGGATGCCATGGCACCTGGACATCTAGATCCTGCAACCTGTGTAGGTTCTCCTCTATGGAACACCAAGGCACCTGGACATCTAGATCCTGCAACCTGTGTAGGTTCTCCTCTATGGAATGCCAAGGCACCTGGACATCTAGATCCTGCAACCTGTGTAGGTTCTCCACTATGGAATGCCAAGGCACCTGGACATCTGGATCAAATCACGTGGAGAGAGGGCGAAGAACAAATGACTAGAAATACTTCCAAATTTTGGAAGGCCTTGGCCACCTACGCTCTTTTGCCTTATTCAGGGTCAGTTGTTTAAACGCAAAGAGGTTTACTTTGCCAGACACATTTAGAGACTGAAGTGTAATTTCTTCCAATATCCAGTCGGTGGTGACAGAGGGAGCACAGAGCTCAAAAGTTGAAAAGGCGTTGAAGGAGTTCATCTTCATAATAGAGATTCGTGACTGGAATTAATTTTGGAAATTTTGTCCATCTTCAGAGATCTGACACCACGTGAGAATATTGTTGTAATTATGGGTTTGATTGTGGGGTAGATATCAACTCTCAGGTATGTAAACTGTTTTACTACAGGGGTACCGAGTTTTGGATAATCTCCCATGTTAATTAGAGGTAAAAGAGCAGACTTGACCCAGTTGATTTTATAGCCTGAAAATTGAGCTAAATTCACTAAAGATGTCAAGACTATGAGGTAGAGATTGTTCTGTATTTTGGAGGACTGGCTAAATCTAAAATGCATATAGGGAGATGTAATGCTTAGCGTCATGTGTTATGACCGGTGCGTGAATAGTGGATCGGCGGACAGTCTGGACAACAGCTTCTAAAGATAAGGCAAATAACAGAGGAGAGAGCGGACAGCCCTGCCGTGTGCCACGGGATAGAGCCAAAATGGAAGGAGCAAATTGTTGCCAGTCACAAGCATAGCAGTAAGAATTTGGCATATAGAAGTTAAATCACATCTATGACCCATATGGTGTAATACTGTCCACAAGTATTACTACTCAACACGATCAAAAGCATTTTCTACGTCCAGAGAAAGTATGGTAGTGTCAAACATTGGCACAGACACATGCATACACACACACACACACACAAACAACATACGCACTATACATACACATGGATTTAGTACTGTAGATATGTGGTAGTGGTGGAGTAGGGGCCTGAGGGCACACAGTGTGTTGTGAAATCTGTGAATGTATTGTAATGTTTTTAAAATTGTATAAACTGCCTTAATTTTACTGGCCCCCTGGAAATAACAATACATAATTAATAAAAATACATAATTAAAAATAATAATACATACTTAATAATAAATAATAATAATAATAACAACAATAACAACAATAACAATAAGGAGCTTGAGTGATATGAATGGTGATGTTCCTGTATTCTGTTGTGTCTCACCTGTAAAGGCCCCGGTGGTGACCTCTGCCCTCTCAGGGTCGTCCTCCAACCCTCCTCCTCCCCCGACAGCATTTTGCCTGGGACACACAGACAGGATAAAGACAGCTACTGTAACATGACCAGTCAGCAGCGTTAGAGAAAGCTGTGTTAAAGTGGACTACTGTAACACAGTCTCTACATGACCAGTCAGCAGCGTTAGAGAAAGCTGTGTTAGAGAGGACTACTGTAACAGTCTCAACATGACCAGTCAGCAGCGTTAGAGAAAGCTGTGTTAGAGTGGACTACTGTAACAGTCTCAACATGACCAGTCAGCAGCGTTAGAGAAAGCTGTGTTAGAGAGGACTACTGTAACACAGTCTCAACATGACCAGTCAGCAGCGTTAGAGAAAGCTGTGTTAAAGAGGACTACTGTAACAGTCTCAACATGACCAGTCAGCAGCGTTAGAGAAAGCTGTGTTAAAGTGGACTACTGTAACAGTCTCAACATGACCAGTCAGCAGCGTTAGAGAAAGCTGTGTTAAAGAGGACTACTGTAACACAGTCTCAACATGACCAGTCAGCAGCGTTAGAGAAAGCTGTGTTAAAGAGGACTACTGTAACACAGTCACTACATGACCAGTCAGCAGCGTTAGAGAAAGCTGTGTTAAAGTGGACTACTGTAACATGACCAGTCAGCAGCGTTAGAGAAAGCTGTGGTAGACCAATGGTTCTCCAACCTCTCCTCTGGGGCCCCAAGTCCTTCCATGTATTTCCACTATTCTAAAGCTAAAACAACCTGATTCAACTGATGCCCAAATTCTTCTTTAGTGTCATCAGACGTGCTAGTCCAGGAATACATCAAACCAGTCCAGGAATAGATGAAAACTAGTCCAGGAATACATCAACTAGTCCAGGAATACATCAAAACTAGTCCAGGAATACATCAAACTAGTCCAGGAATACATGACAACTAGTCCAGGAATACATCAAACTAGTCCAGGAATACATCAAACTAGTCCAGGAATACATCAAACTAGTCCAGGAATACATCAACTAGTCCAGGAATACATCAACTAGTCCAGGAATACATCAAAACTAGTCCAGGAATACACCAAAACTAGTCCAGGAATACACCAAAACTAGTCCAGGAATAAACCAAAACTAGTCCAGGAATACACCAAAACTAGTCCAGGAATACACCAAAACTAGTCCAGGAATACACCAAAACTAGTCCAGGAATACACCAAAACTAGTCCAGGAATACATCAAAACTAGTCCAGGAATACACCAAAACTAGTCCAGGAATACACCAAAACTAGTCCAGGAATACACCAAAACTAGTCCAGGAATACACCAAAACTAGTCCAGGAATACATCAAAACTAGTCCAGGAATACACCAAAACTAGTCCAGGAATACACCAAAACTAGTCCAGGAATACACCAAAACTAGTCCAGGAATACATCAAAACTAGTCCAGGAATACATGAAACTAGTCCAGGAATACATGAAACTAGTCCAGGAATACATGAAAACTAGTCCAGGAATACATCAAAACTAGTCCAGGAATACATCAAAACTAGTCCAGGAATACATCAAAACTAGTCCAGGAATACATCAAAACTAGTCCAGGAATACATCAAACTAGTCCAGGAATACATCCAAAACTAGTCCAGGAATACAACACCAAAAACTAGTCCAGGAATACACCAAAGCTAGTCCAGGAATACACCAAAACTAGTCCAGGAATACACCAAAACTAGTCCAGGAATACACCAAAACTAGTCCAGGAATACATCAAAACTAGTCCAGGAATACATGAAAACATGTTGAATGGCTGGGGATGCTGGAGGAGAGGTTTGGGAAACACTGTGTTAGATAGAGGGAGCAGTACACAGGAGAGAGAGAGTTATTAAATCACCTTTCTGTTTTCTGAGGAGGAGTGGACTATTACAGGAAGACCCGCCCCCGGCTGCAGGCAGGAAACAGGAAGAACACACACAGGAACAGGAAGTGAAGGAGAGAAGAGAAGAAAAGCCCCATGGGAAATAGCCATTATACCCCAGACAGACAGAGGAAGAGACCTGAGTTAGTTAGTGAGGCTATGCATCCAAAATGGCACCCTATTCCCTATATAGTGAACTACTAGTGACCAGAGCCCTATTCCCTATATAGTGAACTACTAGTGACCAGGGCCCTATTCCCTATATAGTGAACTACTAGTGACCAGAGCCCTATTCCCTATATAGTGAACTACTTTAGACCAGAGCCCTATTCCCTATATAGTGCACTTACCCTACAGGGCTCTGGTTACTAGTAGTTCACTATATAGGGAATAGGGCTCTGGTCACTAGTAGTTCACTATATAGGGAATAGGGCTCTGGTCTAAAGTAGTTCACTATATAGGGAATAGGGCTCTGGTCTAAAGTAGTTCACTATATAGGGAATAGGGCTCTGGTCTATAGTAGTGCACTATATAGGGAATAGGACTCTGGTCACTAGTAGTTCACTATATAGGGAATAGGGCTCTGGTCTCTAGTAGTTCACTATATAGGGAATAGGGCCCTGGTCTAAAGTAGTTCACTATATAGGGAATAGGGCTCTGGTCTAAAGTAGTTCACTATATAGGGAATAGGGCCCTGGTCACTAGTAGTTCACTATATAGGGAATAGGGCCCTGGTCACTAGTAGTTCACTATATAGGGAATAGGGCTCTGGTCTCTAGTAGTTCACTATATAGGGAATAGGGCTCTGGTCTCTAGTAGTTCACTATATAGGGAATAGGGCCCTGGTCTAAAGTAGTTCACTATATAGGGAATAGGGCCCTGGTCACTAGTTGTTCACTATATAGGGAATAGGGCTCTGGTCACTAGTAGTTCACTATATAGGGAATAGGGCTCTGATCTCTAGTAGTTCACTATATAGGGAATAGGGCTCTGGTCACTAGTAGTTCACTATATAGGGAATAGGGCTCTGGTCACTAGTAGTGCACTATATAGGGAATAGGGCTCTGGTCACTAGTAGTTCACTATATAGGGAATAGGGCCCTGGTCTAAAGTAGTTCACTATATAGGGAATAGGGCTCTGGTCTAAAGTAGTTCACTATATAGGGAATAGGGCCCTGGTCACTAGTAGTTCACTATATAGGGAATAGGGCCTGGTCACTAGTAGTTCACTATATATGGGAATAGGGCTCTGGTCTCTGTAGTTCACTATATAGGCTCTGGTCTCTATATATGGATAGGGCCTGTTCTAAAGTAGTTCACTATATAGGGAATAGGGCCCTGGTCACTAGTTGTTCACTATATAGGGAATAGGGCTCTGGTCTAAGTCGTTCACTATATAGGGAATAGGGCCCTGGTCTACTAGTACTTTCACTATATAGGGAATAGGGCTCATGGTCACTAGTAGTTCACTATATAGGGAATAGGGCTCTGATGTTTCCTAGTAGTTCACTATATAGGAATAGGGCTCTGGTCATAGTAGTTCACTATATAGGGAATAGGGCTCTGGTCACTAGTAGTTCACTATATAGGGAATAGGGTTCTGGTCTAAAGTAGTTCACTATATAGGGAATAGGGTCCTGGTCACTAGTAGTTCACTATATAGGGAATAGGGCTCTGGTCACTAGTAGTTCACTATATAGGGAATAGGGCTCTGGTCACTAGTAGTTCACTATATAGGGAATAGGGCTCTGGTCACTAGTAGTTCACTATATAGGGAATAGGGCTCTGGTCTAAAGTAGTTCACTATATAGGGAATAGGGCTCTGGTCACTAGTAGTTCACTATATAGGGAATAGGGCTCTGGTCTAAAGTAGTTCACTATATAGGGAATAGGGCTCTGGTCTCTAGTAGTTCACTATATAGGGAATAGGGCTCTGGTCACTAGTAGCTCACTATATAGGGAATAGGGCTCTGGTCACTAGTAGTTCACTATATAGGGAATAGGGCTCTGGTCTAAAGTAGTGCACTATATAGGGAATAAGGCTCTGGTCACTAGTAGTTCACTATATAGGGAATAGGGCCCTGGTCACTAGTAGTTCACTATATAGGGAATAGGGCCCTGGTCACTAGTAGTTCACTATATAGGGAATAGGGCTCTGGTCACTAGTAGTCACTATATAGGGGAATAGGGCCCTGGTCACTAGTAGTTCACTATATAGGGAATAGGGCTCTGGTCTAAAGTAGTTCACTATATAGGGAATAGGGCCCTGGTCACTAGTAGTTCACTATACACTGAGTGTACAAAACATTAAGAACACCTGCTCTTTCCATGACATAGACTGACCAGGTGAATCCAGGTGAAAGATATGATCCCTTATTGATGTCACCTGTTAAATCCCCTTCAATCAGTGTAGATGAAGGGGAGGAGACGGGTTAAAGAAGGATTTTAAGCCTTGAGACATGGATTGTGTTTGTGTGCCATTCAGAGGGTGAATGGACAAGACAACACTTTTAAGTGCCTTTGAACAGGATATGGTAGGAGGTGCGTCAAGAATTGCAACGCTGCTGGGTTTTTCACGCTCAACAGTTTCCTGTGTGTATCAAGATTGGTCCACCACCCAAAGGACATCCAGACAACTTGACACAACTGTGGGAAGCATTGGAGTCAACATGGGCCAGCATCCCTGTGGAAACGCTTTCAACACCTTGTAGAGTCCATGTCCTGATGAGTTGAGGCTGTTCTGAGGACAAAAGTGGGTGCAACTCAATATTAGGAAGGTGTTCCTAATGATTTGTATACTCAGTGTAGAGTGAGCCTTGTGGGACCAATCAGCAGACAGCAAAACAGAACAGAGAGACAAGAGGCGGAGCTCTGTACAGTGACTGGCAGAGCATTCACCCAATGACTGGGCTTTGTAATTTGAAACTAAAGATTTAACCGACAGAGCAAATCCACCAACGACCAAAGCAGTATTCTTTTGATTGACGGGTGGACTAACCAATGAACTCCAGGATGCTGCCGGAGTGGGCGCGTCTCTCGACGTCCTGTCGGAACACGCTGGCGTGCAGAATGCTGCCGGGCGTAATGAGCATGTGCAGTAGCTCCGGGGGAGGAGTCCTGAACATCTGCTGCATCAGTTCCAGAGAGGCCGTCACCACGTTGTGATCACCATGCTGGGTGTAGTGTAGAGTGAACTCATAGACCTACACACACACACACACACACACACACACACACACACACCAGGGAAGTGACCCTGGATTTACTAACAGTATTACGGTGTTATTGACAAATGGATCGTTGTGGTTAGAGCTGGAAGAAAGACATTTCACTGTACTCGTGCATGTGACATTAAAACTTGAAAACACACGACACACACACACACACACACACACACACACACACACACACACACACACACACAGACTGACTTGCAGCAGCTGTTCAGGCGTGGGCTGTAAGTCTGCCTCCTTCCTCATGACTCCGAAGCTTCCTTTCAGGCTGGTGGTCCTGTCCTGTTGCTGTAGTTGAGGCATCAGGTAGCGAAGGGTTAACAACACCCCCAGGACCAGGTGGTTAGGATGTTCCTCGTCTACAGGAACCAACAGACCTGGAGAGAGAGAGAGATGTTCTCATCATCTACAGAGACTAGCAGACCTGGAGAGAGAGAGAGATGTTCTCCTCATCTACAGAGACTAACAGACCTGGAGAGAGAGATGTTCTCCTCATCTACAGAGACTAACAGACCTGGAGAGAGAGAGGCAGAACTGGAGAGAGAGAGGAGAGAGATGTTCTCCTCATCTACAGAGGACTAAACAGACCTGGAGAGAGAGAGAGATGTTCTCCTCATTACAAGACTCACTAACAGACCTGGAGAGAGAGAGAGATGATTTCTCCTAATATACAGCGAATAACAGACCTGGAGAGCGAGATGTTTCTCCTCATCTACAGAGGACTAACAGACCTGGAGCGCGATGTTCTCCTCATCTACAGAGTGCTAACAGACCTGGAGAGGAGCGAGAGATGTTCTCCCTTCATCTACAAGACTAACCGACCTGCGACGAGGAGTAGATGTTCTCCTCATCTACAGAAGCCTAACAAGACCTGGAGAGCGATGTCTCCTCATCTACAGAAGACTAACAGACCGGAGAGAGAGAGCGATGTTCTCCTCATCTACAGAGACTAACAGACCTGGAGAGAGAGAGGAGATTGTTCTCCTCATATACAGAGACTAACAGACTGGAAAGAGAGGAGAGAGTGTTCTCCTCATCTACAGAGACTAACAGACCTGGAGAGAGAGAGAGAGATGTTCTCCTCATCTACAGAGACTAACAGACCTGGAGAGAGAGATGTTCTCCTCGTCTACAGAGACTAACAGACCTGGAGAGAGAGAGAGATGTTCTCCTCATCTACAGAGACTAACAGACCTGGAGAGAGAGATGTTCTCCTCATCTACAGAGACTAACAGACCTGGAGAGAGAGATGTTCTCCTCATCTACAGAGACTAACAGACCTGGAGAGAGAGAGAGATGTTCTCCTCATCTACAGAGACTAACAGACCTGGAGAGAGAGAGAGAGATGTTCTCCTCATCTACAGAAACTAACAGACCTGGAGAGAGAGAGAGATGTTCTCCTCATCTACAGAGACTAACAGACCTAGAGAGAGATGTTCTCCTCATCTACAGAGACTAACAGACCTAGAGAGAGATGTTCTCCTCATCTACAGAGACTAACAGACCTGGAGAGAGAGAGAGATGTTCTCCTCATCTACAGAGACTAACAGACCTGGAGAGAGAGAGAGATGTTCTCCTCATCTACAGAGACTAACAGACCTAGAGAGAGAGATGTTCTCCTCATCTACAGAGACTAACAGACCTGGAGAGAGATGTTCTCCTCATCTACAGAGACTAACAGACCTGGAGAGAGAGAGAGATGTTCTCCTCATCTACAGAGACTAACAGACCTGGGGAGAGAGATGTTCTCCTCATCTACAGAGACTAACAGACCTGGAGAGAGAGAGATGTTCTCCTCATCTACAGAGACTAACAGACCTGGAGAGAGAGAGATGTTCTCCTCATCTACAGAGACTAACAGACCTGGGGAGAGAGATGTTCTCCTCATCTACAGAGGACTAAACAGACCTGGAGAGAGAGAGATGTTCTCCTCATCTACAGAGACTAACAGACCTGGAGAGAGAGAGATGTTCTCCTCATCTACAGAGACTAACAGACCTGGAGAGAGAGATGTTCTCCTCATCTACAGAGACTAACAGACCTGGAGAGAGAGAGAGATGTTCTCCTCATCTACAGAGACTAACAGACCTGGAGAGAGAGAGAGATGTTCTCCTCATCTACAGAGACTAACAGACCTGGAGAGAGAGAAAGATGTTCTCCTCATCTACAGAAACTAACAGACCTGGAGAGAGAGAGAGATGTTCTCCTCATCTACAGAGACTAACAGACCTAGAGAGAGAGATGTTCTCCTCATCTACAGAGACTAACAGACCTGGAGAGAGATGTTCTCCTCATCTACAGAGACTAACAGACCTGGAGAGAGAGAGAGAGATGTTCTCCTCATCTACAGAGACTAACAGACCTGGGGAGAGAGAGATGTTCTCCTCATCTACAGAGACTAACAGACCTGGAGAGAGAGAGATGTTCTCCTCATCTACAGAGACTAACAGACCTGGAGAGAGAGAGATGTTCTCCTCATCTACAGAGACTAACAGACCTGGAGAGAGAGAGAGATGTTCTCCTCATCTACAGAGACTAACAGACCTGGAGAGAGAGAGAGAGAGAGAGAGAGAGAGAGAGAGAGAGAGAGAGAGAGAGAGACACCTCTTTTGAATTCCAAATTAAGCCCCTGCACCATAGACACTGCAACACATCTGAAGGGATTGGATGGACAGAAACATGATGGTTAATCTCTTCCTGTTGCCTTCTGATTGGCTGGGTGGAAAGGTCTTCATATCCCTTCCACCTCCAGCTACAGGGTTCCTCAACAGGCGGCCCGCGGGTGACTATTTGGCCCCCAGCTGCAGGGTTCCTCAACAGGCGGCCCGCGGGTGACTATTTGGCCCCCAGCTGCAGGGTTCCTCAACAGGCGGCCCGCGGGTGACTATTTGGCCCCCAGCTGCAGGGTTCCTCAACAGGCGGCCCGCGGGTGACTATTTGGCCCCCAGCTGCAGGGTTCCTCAACAGGCGGCCCGCGGTGACTATTTGGCCCCCAGCTGCAGGGTTCCTCAACAGGCGGCCCGCGGGTGACTATTTGGCCTCCAGCTACAGGGTTCCTCAACAGGCGGCCCGCGGGTGACTATTTGGCCCCCAGCTACAGGGTTCCTCAACAGGCGGCCCGCGGGTGACTATTTGGCCCCAAGGTACAGGGTTCC
Source organism: Salmo trutta (assembly GCF_901001165.1). Lineage (NCBI taxonomy): Eukaryota > Metazoa > Chordata > Actinopteri > Salmoniformes > Salmonidae > Salmo > Salmo trutta. The sequence goes on from NW_021823424.1 coordinate 10,155, forward strand.
TCAACAGGCGGCCCGCGGGTGACTATTTGGCCCCCAGCTTTTCTGAGCAAGTCTTTATATTTTATTATTGGACATAAAAAACGGTAAAAACCCACCAGGAAATCTGTTCCAAAGTATTCCCACGCACAAATAGAGAGACATATGTGGTCGTAGCACAAATACTACATCTGTTTGGGGATTCCTGCAGTGTACAAATGATTTAGAAGTATGTTTTACCCCCCACACAACTATCCGCTGAAGGAAAACTGGTCCCACGGCTAAATGTAATTGATGATCCCTGTAGTAGGGGTGGTTGGTACTGACCCAGCAGGACGTTCAGCAGCCAGGTGTAGAAGTAGGAGGCCCGTCTAGAGTGTTGACACATACTAGCCGCTGAGCTGGCGGCCGTCCGGCGGATCGTAGGAGAAGTGGACTTCAGGTTGGCCACCAACGACTTCAACAACACCTGAACATTTCAGATCAGACACCATCAGACACCATCAGATACCATCAGATACCATCAGATACCCTCAGATACCATCAGGCACCATCAGACACCATCAGATACCCTCAGATACCATCAGGCACCATCAGGCACCATCAGACACCATCAGATACCCTCAGATACCATCAGGCACCATCAGGCACCATCAGATACCATCAGGCACCATCAGGCACCATCAGATACCATCAGGCACCATCAGATACCATCAGATACCATCAGACACAGACACCATCAGACACAGACACCATCAGACACAGATACCATCAGATACCATCAGACAACATCAGACACAATCAGACAATGGTTATAAAGACGATTATAAACTGGGTGGTTCGAGCCCTGAATGCTGATTGGCTGACAGCCGTGGTATATCAAGACCGTATACCACGGCTATGACAAAACATGTATTTGTACAGCTCTAATTATGTTAGTAACCAGTTTATAACAGCAATAAGGCACCTCAGGGGGTTTGTGGTATATTGCCAGTATACCTCGGTTAAGGGCTGTATCCAGGCACTCCCTGTTGCGTCGTGCTTTAGAACAACCCTTAGCCGGGGTATATTACCCCTGGTGCCTTACAGCTTAACTCTACAACACATACAGAAAGAGGATATCAATACTTCCATTATTCTCTGGAACTCAAGGCTTTTAATAGAACATTTTAATGGAGGTTGTTAAGGGGGTCTTTGAGCTCTAAACACAGGAGTGTGTGTGTGTGTGTGTGTGTGTGTGTGTGTGTGTGTGTGTGTGTGTACCTTGACCTCTCCGTCGTTAGCGAAGTGTCCCAGAGCAGACATGATCTTAGGAACAGCAGCAGCCAGGGTCTCCTGAACAGTCTCCTCCTGTCTCTTAGTGATCCTGGTCAGACAGGGGAGGAGGTTCACCAGGTAGGGTCTGGAGGGAGGAGGGAGAGAACAAGTGAGAGACCAATCCAGTCCACAGAAGACTGGATATACAACACAGTTCCTGAGCCAGTTCACCTCATAGTGTTACCCCACAGGACCAGTACCTCATAGTATTACCCCACAGGACCAACACCTCATAGTATTACCCCACAGGACCAGTACCTCATAGTATTACCCCACAGGACCAGCACCTCATAGTGTTACCCCACAGGACCAGTACCTCATAGTATTACCCCACAGGACCCAGTACCTCATAGTATTACCCCACAGGACCAGTACCTCATAGTGTTACCCCACAGGACCAGTACCTCATAGTATTACCCCACAGGACCAACACCTCATAGTGTTACCCCACAGGACCAGTACCTCATAGTATTACCCCACAGGACCAACACCTCATAGTATTACCCCACAGGACCAGTACCTCATAGTATTACCCCACAGGACCCAGTACCTCATAGTGTTACCCCACAGGACCCAGTACCTCATAGTGTTACCCCACAGGACCGACACCTCATAGTATAACCCCAGACCATAGTGTATAAATCCAGTCTAAATGCCGTTTAGACCATAGCGTATAAATCCAGTCTAAATGCCGTTGAGACCATAGTGTATAAATCCAGTCTAAATGCCGTTTAGACCATAGCGTATAAATCCAGTCTAAATGCCGTTGAGACCATAGTGTATAAATCCAGTCTAAATGCCGTTGAGACCATAGTGTATAAATCCAGTCTAAATGCCGTTGAGATCATAGTGTATAAATCCAGTCTAAATGCCGTTGAGATCATAGTGTATAAATCCATACTTCACATAATATAAATACATTTAAAGTATGAAGTGCAGCATACTGCGCCTACTCAGGTGTGTGTGTGTGTGTGTGTGTGTGTGTGTGTGTGTGTGTGTGTGCGTGCGTGTCCTACCTGCATTTCTGTGGTCTGATGAGGTGTGCTAGCTCAGCGAACCTCCAGAGAGCAGCCCTCAGGCTCCGAGAGGCACCGTTCTACCAGAGATACACACACACCTTCATCATCATCATCATCATCAACATAAACATCCTGATATTTCCCATCATCATCATAACCAAAACCATTACAGTCAATCACAATTAACATTTGTTACAATATTCATCTTTCTCTTCATCATCATCATCATCATCATCATCAGTTACCACATCAATCCATTGAGGATCAGTGAGCAGGACTCCATAACAACAACTATCTCCAAACCAACGGGCACCTTTTTAATCTCTTTGTAGAGCTCCAGCTGTAGTCTTGGCAGGTTGGAGTCCATCAGCGCCTGATAGAGGGAGGCAGAGAGACAAAACACTGATTACAACTAAAACTACAACTAAAATCTCATACGTTTACAACACAATACACAGCCTTTGGGTTTCGGTGGGAACCTCTGGAAGAGTCTTCAGAAAGAGCTGAGAAATACCATGAGATACAGCAAGAGAGAGATATAGGGAGAGGAGGAGAGAGAGAGAAAATGAGATAGAGAGAAAGACAGAACGAGAGAGAACTAGATAGAGAGAACGAGAGAGAACGAGATAGAGAGAACGAGAGAGAACTAGATAGAGAGAACGAGAGAGAACTAGATAGAGAGAACGAGAGAGAACTAGATAGAGAGAACGAGAGAGAACTAGATAGAGAGAACGAGAGAGAACTAGATAGAGAGAACGAGAGAGAACGAGATAGAGAGAACGAGAGAGAACTAGATAGAGAGAACGAGAGAGAACTAGATAGAGAGAACGAGAGAGAACTAGATAGAGAGAACTAGATAGAGAGAACTAGAGAGAACTAGATAGAGAGAACGAGAGAGAACTAGATAGAGAGAACGAGAGAGCCATAACATAAATGTCTGAGGAGAGCAGAAGATGGGGTCCTCACTCACTTTGATGATTTTGTTCAGGCACTCGTCTGCCACCATCCTGACGTCTGACTCTCTGTCGTCGCTGCACAGCAAGAACATCTCCATGGCGATGCCCAGAAGCTTCTGGAACTCCGGAGACGTTCTAATCCCACAGCCATAGAGACAAGAGAGGAACTGTCATTACCCACCCACCTCATTCTGATACCCCCCACCCACCTCATTCTGACCCCCCCACACACCCACCTCATTCTGACCCCCTCACACACACCTCATTCTGACCCCCCCACCCACACCTCATTCTGACCCCCCCCACCCCCCACACACCTCATTCTGACCCCCCCACACCTCATTCTGACCCCCCCACACACCCACCTCATTCTGACCCCCCCACCCACACCTCATTCTGACCCCCCCCACCCACACCTCATTCTGACCCCCCCCCCACCCCCCACACACCTCATTCTGACCCCCCCCACACACACCTCATTCTGACCCCCCCCCACACACCTCATTCTGACCCCCCCCCCCCCACACCCACCTCATTCTGACCCCCCCACACACCCACCTCATTCTGACCCCCCCCCACACCCACCTCATTCTGACCCCCCCCACACCCACCTCACTCTGACCCCCCCACACACCCACCTCATTCTGACCCCCCACACACCCCACCTCATTCTGACCCCCCCCCACACACACCTCATTCTGACCCCCTCACACACACACACCTCATTCTGACCCCCCCACCCACACCTCATTCTGACCCCCCCACCCACACCTCATTCTGACCCCCCCACCCACACCTCATTCTGACCCCCCCACACACCCACCTCATTCTGACCCCCCCCCCACACACACCTCATTCTGACCCCCTCACACACACACACCTCATTCTGACCCCCCCACCCACACCTCATTCTGACCCCCCCACCCCACACCTCATTCTGACCCCCCCACCCACACCTCATTCTGACCCCCCACCTCCCACACACCTCATTCTGACCCCCCCACACACCTCATTCTGACCCCCCCACCCACCTCATTCCCCCCACACCCACCTCATTCTGACCCCCCCAACACACACACCTCATTCTGATACACCCTCCACACACATCGTTCTGACCCACCCCCCCACACACCTCATTCTGATACCCCACCCACACACACACACACACACACACACACACACACACACACACACACACACACACACACACACACACACACACACACACACATCGTTCTGACCCACCTCCCCACACACCTCATTCTGATACCCCCTCCACACACACACACACACCTTGTCCTGCCCCCCACACACCTCGTTTCCTACCCCTCCCCCCCACACAACTCATTCTAACCCCCCCTCACACACCCTTTGATGTGTAATGTCTCTAGTTCATGACCTCTGGACTAATCTAACGCAGCAGTTGTAAGAGAAATGCCTAAGCCGAGATCCCACATCCGGTTGTCAAGCGGAACAGGAAGCTAGGTTGAAAATAACCGTATCCCTGACAACCAGAAGACGCGGTTGTTGACGACTCTGCTAAAAAGGTGCCTCTGGACTGAGACAGAAACCACTGACTATACTGGTCTATAGGTCTACAGCCAATATGATAGATGTGGTTTCAGGAACGGAGCCAGCAGAAAGCTGTGATCTGGAACTGAACCAGTAACCAGTCAGACATATAGTACTGTACAGGGATGAGCATCTCTTTAAAAGGTCCTTCTATATGTATATAGACCTGAACCATCTATCACCATTCTATATGTATATAGAACTGAACCATCTACCACCATTCTATATGTATATAGAACTGAACCATCTATCACCATTCTATATGTATATAGAACTGAACCATCTATCACCATTCTATATGTATATAGACCTGAACCATCTACCACCATTCTATATGTATATAGACCTGAACCATCTACCACCATTCTATATGTATATAGACCTGAACCATCTACCACCATTCTATATGTATATAGAACTGAACCATCTATCACCATTCTATATATATATAGAACTGAACCATCTATCACCATTCTATATGTATATAGAACTGAACCATCTATCACCATTCTATATGTATATAGAACTGAACCATCTACCACCATTCTATATGTATATAGAACTGAACCATCTACCACCATTCTATATGTATATAGAACTGAACCATCTATCACCATTCTATATGTATATAGAACTGAACCATCTATCACCATTCTATATGTATATAGAACTGAACCATGAGAGAAACTGGCCCTCTATCACCCCACTATCAGTTAGGGGCGGGACAATGTTTGCCCATGAATATCTAGCACAACTTTTCACACCCCGTCTCAAAATGGAATGGTTTAGTTTTGATGACTCTGTTGTTGTTGTTCTCCCGCATCGACCATGCAGTGAGGTAGCAACATCCTGTAGATCTAAAAATGACCATATATACTGACTGTTTCAAGCAAAACTGATGGTGAATCTGAACAATCCAAATACAATATAATGTATCCTAAACCCTGATCAGCATATAACCATAAATATAATATATCCCTGATCAGCATATAACCATAAATATAATGTATCCTAAACCCTGATCAGCATATAACCATAAATATAATATATCCTAAACCCTGATCAGCATATAGCCATAAATATAATGTATCCTAAACCCTGATCAGCATATAACCATAAATATAATGTATCTCCGATCATCATATAACATAAATATAATGTATCCTAAACCCTGATCAGCATATAACCATAAATATAATGTATCCTAAACCCTGATCAGCATATAACCATAAATATAATATATCCCTGATCAGCATATAACCATAAATATAATGTATCCCTGATCAGCATATAAACATAAATATAATATATCCTAAACCCTGATCAGCATATAACCATAAATATAATGTATCCTAAACCCTGATCAGCATATAACCATAAATATAATATATCCTAAACCCTGATCAGCATATAACAGAAATATAATGTATCCTAAACCCTGATCAACATACAACCATAAATATAATGTATCCTAAACCCTGATCAACATACAACCATAAATATAATGTATCCTAAACTCTGATCAGCATATAACCATAAATATAATGTATCCTAAACCCTGATCAGCATACAACCATAAATATAATGTATCCCTGATCAGCATATAACATAAATATAATGTATCCTAAACCCTGATCAACATACAACCATAAATATAATGTATCCCTGATCAGCAGATAGCCAGATGACAGTTGTGTATGCAGTGGTTGATTTGGCTACTTTCACTCTGGTAAAACACCCTTTTCAACAACAGCACATTTGATTAAAAAAAATAACCTAGCAAATTACATTGGTTGTCACTCAACTAATAGCCTAATATGGCACCCTATTTCCTAAATAGTGCACTAGTTTAGATCAGAGCCCTATGGCCCCCTATTCCCTATATAGTGCACTACTTTAGACCAGAGCCCTATGGAAGTAGTGGGAATAGGGTCCCATTTGAGATGCATATACAGTATAATCATCTGTAAACCTCATCTAACCAGGAATACCAAATCTGATTACCAATAACAGTGGAGCTAATCTGGAACATCCAACTGTGTGTGTGTGTGTGTGTGTGTACACACATGTACATGCCCCATGCCAGAGTATGTAAGTGTGCCTGTATGTACATGTAATGTATTCAAATTACTTATAAACAGTAATCTAGGGTCAGTTTTATGAATGACGTTCCTAGGGGTTCATAACGGGACTGGCAGTGGGTAAAGCTGATCCCAGATCAGTGGTGGCAGGCAGGCTTACCTCAGAGACTGAGCTACGATGTTCTCACATATGGTCAGGCAGTGGGCCACTCTGTCCTTTTTGGTGGTGGCCAGCTCTTTCTTCCTACAGAGAGAGAGGGAGAGAGAAGGAGAGAGATCAATAGTGTGTGTGAGAGAGAGAGAGAAATTCCCTTTTGTACTTTAACCATTTGTACATCGTTACAACACTGCATATATACATAATATGACATTTGTAATGTCTTTATTCTTTTGAAACTTCTGTGAGTGTAATGTTTACTGTTGATTTTTATTGTTTATTTCACTTCTGAATATTATCTACCTCACTTGCATTGGCAATGTTAACATATGTTTTTTTTAGGACAAAAATAAATGGAATAGAGCTAAGCACAGGCAAATACCCTAGAGGAAAACCTGGTTCAGTTTGCATTCAGCAGGACAATAACCTACAACACAAGGCCAAATATACACTGGAGTTGCTTACCAAGAAGACATTGAATGTTCCTGAGTGGCAGAGTTACAGTTGACTTAAAAAAATCGTCTTGAAAATCTATGGCAAGACTTGAAAATGGCTGTCTAGCAATGATCAACAACCAACTTGACAAAGCGTGAATGCATTTCTTAACAATAATGTGCACATATTGTACAATCCAGGTGTGCAAATCTCTAAGAGACTCACATCTGTAATGGCTGCCAAAGGTGATTCTAACATCTCAGGAAGTCTTTCATTTATTTATCACAGAAAATGTTCAAATTCTCTTCCACTCTGACATTAGAATATTTTGTGTAGATTGTTGTCAAAAATATAATTGAATACATTTTCATCCCACTTGGTAACACAACAAACGTGGAAAAAGTCAAGGGGTGTGAATACTTTCTCAAGGCACAATATTCCTTGTGTTATTATTTCTCCTCTCTGCATTGTTGGGAAGGGCCTGTCAGTCAGCATTTCACTGTTAGTCTACACCTGTTGTTTACCAAGCATGTGACAAATAGAAATGTATTGAAATCAAATAGACATATAAAGGCTAATTCTATGTATATTAGACAACCAGCAACGAATGATTGTGGGGAAACAAAATCTGGCAATCTGCACTGTATGAGAAGACAAATTAAACGGATTTATATTATTCAAGACTTTAGTTTAGTGAAAGGATATCGTAGTATTTAGTCCACCGTAGCATTTGTTTACAAGCGCCAACTGACGTTAGCTATCAAATAGACGTGGGGTGCAAACTGTGTGTGTTGCTGTCTGTGTGTTGCTGTCTGTGTGTTGCTGTCTGTGTGTTGCTGTCTGTGTGTTATGACAGGTAGCCTATACTGGAGGCTGCGACGCTGACAGCTAACTAGCTAGCTAGAAGGTTAGCATCGCTAACTCGCGATAACCTGCGAACAGCTTCGCTAGCCAGCTAGCTAGCCAGCCAACTGCCATTTATTTGCGCTTAACTCATCGCTAGCAATTTCTCAACACAATGACCATATACAAACATGGACTTACTGTTTTTGAGCCATCTCCTCGGCCGTTGGCGGTCCCTGTTGTTGTTGGAATGACTTGAGAGATTCAAAGGCCTTCATTAATTTATCCATGGTGGCCATTTTACCAGCAGTGGTTAGCTTAGCTGGCTAATATTTACAAAATTGTCGTTAAGTGTCAGTTAGCTAGCTAGCTATCTGAATCAACCGGGGGGGGCAAAACAACCCACGCACGGGGAAGCGAGCGGTCCGTAGTACGACGAGCGTGTGAACACTACTCGCGACTACTACTGCCGCCTCTCCGCCTTCACTTTCCGACGCAAGAAAATCCTTTATTTCTTTACAATAGCCTGGGTAAATGAAAGGGACGTTGGTTACTGTAGCTACCATCCATACTCAGCGCCATCTCTGTTGCAGCCCGACAGAATCACAAGGAAGTGGGAGCTCTGTGACAGTTGGCTAGGGGGTGGGTCAACGCTACATCCGTAGCCAATCAGAGGAAGAGCGGGCACCAATAAGGACGAGGCTAGGGCCGTTGTCGGCCGTGATTGGGTGAATGGGGAACGGCTTTAGTCGTGATTGGGTGGATGGGGAAGGGCTTTTTGTTGTTTAGCGTCACCGAGTGCTGAAATCCTGCAAAACGAGGCGGTATTCCGTGATATCAGAACGATATATCATCTGCACCGTTTACGTTCTATTCCTTTAACGGTAATCCCGACTGTTGAGTCGGGAAATAAAGTGAGCGATCTAGGCAGAATCATCATGTGATTCGGGCGTGTGTCTGCTCTGGGGAGACGAGGATGAGGTAGTGCGCATTGAAAACATTAGGAAAAAACTAGATGCAGTCACATGCGGTGTATTTCAGCACGCACACTTATTAGTGTGATATCAACATTTCAATTGAACAGGTAGAATAGAAAATCGTACCGATCAACATTAAATAATGTGTTTTCTTCCAGATGACTGTCTCACACCAGAAGTGTAGTACCCGTAGGAAACGACAACACTCAATCACTATCTGACATGTAGGCTATTCCCTGTGTAGTTCACCACTTTTGACTAGGATCCATAGCGCTCTGGTCAAAAGTAGTACACTACAGTATGGAGGGGTTAAGGCTTTATCCTGCTTTACTGTTGGGTTCTATCTGGGACACCTCCTTTATCCTGCTTTACTGTTGGGTTCCATTTGGGACACCTCCTTTATCCTGCTTTACTGTTGGGTTACATTTGGGACACCTTTATCCTGCTTTACTGTTGGGTTCCTTTTGGGACGACACCTTTATCCTGCTATACTGTTGGGGTCCCATTTGGGACACCTCCTTTATCCTGCTATACTGTTGGGGTCCCATTTGGGACACCTCCTTTATCCTGCTATACTGTTGGGGTCCCATTTGGGACACTTCCTTTATCCTGCTATACTGTTGGGTTATATTTGGGACACCTCCTTTATCCTGCTTTACTGTTGGTGTATATTGTTGATAATGAAAAGGTGCTTCATGACTACAATGCATTACTGTGATATAATCATTTGTCTCACCTAGCTATCTTCAGATGAAAGCACTAACTAAGTCACTCTGGATAAAAGCCTCTGTCAAATGACTAAAATGTACCAAAAACCAGTCCGGGGACTCGGGGGTTGTGTTGTTTTTTTTATCCAAACGGCAGTGTATTCTCAGAATAATTACAAATGTCAGAAGATATGATACAGTAACACCCAGTGATACAACTTGTACAACAATTACATTAACTGCAGTGGTTGAACAACATGACTGTACAACTACAAAAAAATGTTTAAAAAAAGAAGTTAATAAAAAAAAATAAAAGTGTCTCCGTCCCAAATGGCACCCGTTTTCATTCCCTATATAGTGCATTACTCTTGACCAGGGCATTTTGAACAGAGCCTTATGGGCCCTGGTCACGAGTAGACCACTATATAGGGATTATGTTGTCAATTTGGGACGTAGCCAAAAAAAAAAGAAAAGTATAATTTGTCCGGTCACCTTGTGATAACAAATTTGTTGTCGTCCCCTGTAAATATGTCATATGTTGGCACTGAAAAGGTCATTTCAATTACAGACAAGGAACCTGCAACAACCAATAACATGCTTGAGTAATAATTATTTTATATATATATATTAAAATGCACTTTGTGCAGACATTCAAAACTGTAAAAAATGTTATTTTTTGATGAGCTGTATTAGGTTCCTTGTCAGCCTAACGTGGGGCCAGTCATTCAGAATTAAAAAGTGAACATATTTCAAAAAGAAAGAAAACTGACTAAGGATGACTTGTTGGCACATACTGTGGGTAAGGCCTGGAGTTCTTCCATCCTGATCACATGATGTAACCAGGGACAAAAAGGGGCCCTAGTTAAAAGATGGGACTGAATCCCATCCTATAGCGGATTTGGACGATGCACCATTTTAAAAAGTTCATTTCTGACTGAGAACATATGCAGCATTTACCGTGAACATTGACTTTAAAAACGTGCATTGTGGACAAAGCGCGATCGGATTGAATCCCGGCCATAGAGAGGCTTGCATTTGGGCTCAGGGATTTTCCCGGGCCAGGTCACATGGTCAGGAACAACTCTTGGCCATCCACATACTGTAGGTCAAGGTTTATGCCAGTTATTTCAGTTGAAAACCTTTTGTTTTATCAAAACCATTTCCAGTCTGATTTGATATAATTTGCATTATGCTCAAAGACACTTCCTATAGTTATTGGATGTTTCCCAAATGAAACACTTTGCCCTATGTAGTACACTTCTTCTGTAGTGCACTACATACAGTAGGGAATAGGGTGCCATTTGAGAAGCAGACAGTTTCCACACCTTAGTGCCGCAAAACTAAATCTCTTACTGCTGTACAGGGATGGATGCCAAACCTTTCCCCCCAGTCCAAGTGTGTGTGTGTGTGTGTGTGTGTGTGTGCGCGCCTGCGCCTAATGAGATATCAAAGCGCTTACAAGTTTTGAAGTACATAATTTACATGGTTTTTGAGGCAGAGTGTTTCTACACTGACTGACAGTTGAGGTGAGCTTGGTGATGCGTCTGGAAGCAAAGAAATATCAATTCTAGAAAAAGACAACAAGAAGCCAACAGCCAGAGCTACCTATGTACTGCACTGTATAATGTTCCTCATTCTAGAATAGAATGTCATGGGATAACCAGATCTCTGTGAATACTCACAGTTCTCTTTCCCCATGTCAAATACCAGGCTGATTAGAGCTGAGCCACTACAAGTCTATGTGTGTGAGAAACGTAACGTTGTTTTCTAACAGAGAAGTTCTAGAGGCTTCTTCAGAAGACTTGTGTGGTGTATTATAAATTCGTTTGATTGATGATATTGAAAATGATTAACTGCAGTCATTTGTGTGAAACAATGTAGAATGGAATTCCTTGAACCCTTTCAGGAATGTCAACAGTACATTCTGTTCTGTTCAACATTCTAATAGATTCAAATCAATGACCTCATAAAGGGCAGGGAATTCCGGAATAGAGGACTAAGTCATAAGATTCTAAGATTCACCCCTCCAATGGTTAAACAGAATGAAAGGTCATTCTGGGAGGCTGGGTGTTTCTGTAAAGGACATGAATACAGTACAGTATGTACAGCAAACAGCAAAAAGATCCATCTCAACATTTTCACAGCATTAAAAAAAGTGAAGGGGGTTACATTGGTTGGACGGTTGGTAAATAATATGGTCGCCTGAATGACAAAGAAAAACAAACAAAACAAAATGGCCGAAAACGCTTGTCTCAATTCATTCCTATGGAAAAGACTCCATGGTGTAGTGAGACGTGATCAAATCCTCATTCAAGTCTCTCTCCTGGCACTACTTTTGACATGAGGCCTGGTCTATAGTAGTGCACTAAATAGGGAATAGGGTTCTGGTCACTAGTAGTTCACTATATAGGGAATAGGGCTCTGGTCACTAGTAGTTCACTATATAGGGAATAGGGCTCTGGTCACTAGTAGTTCACTATATAGGGAATAGGGCTCTGGTCTATAGTAGTGCACTAAATAGGGAATAGGGCTCTGGTCACTAGTAGTTCACTATATAGGGAATAGGGCTCTGGTCACTAGTAGTGCACTATATAGGGAATAGGGCTCTGGTCACTAGTAGTGCACTATATAGGGAATAGGGCCCTGGTCACTAGTAGTTCACTATATAGGGAATAGGGCTCTGGTCACTAGTAGTTCACTATATAGGGAATAGGGCTCTGGTCACTAGTAGTTCACTATATAGGGAATAGGGACCTGGTCACTAGTAGTTCACTATATAGGGAATAGGGCTCTGGTTTAAAGTAGTTCACTATATAGGGAATAGGGCTCTGGTCTAAAGTAGTTCACTATACAGGGAATAGGGCTCTGGTTTAAAGTAGTGCACTATATAGGGAATAGGGCTCTGGTCTAAAGTAGTTCACTATATAGGGAATAGGGCTCTGGTCACTAGTAGTTCACTATATAGGGAATAGGGCCCTGGTCACTAGTAGTTCACTATATAGGGAATAGGGCTCTGGTCTAAAGTAGTTCACTATATAGGGAATAGGGCTCTGGTCACTAGTAGTTCACTATATAGGGAATAGGGCTCTGGTCTAAAGTAGTTCACTATATAGGGAATAGGGCCCTGGTCACTAGTAGTTCACTATATAGGGAATAGGGCCCTGGTCACTAGTAGTTCACTATATAGGGAATAGGGCTCTGGTCACTAGTAGTTCACTATATAGGGAATAGGGCTCTGGTCACTAGTAGCTCACTATATAGGGAATAGGGCCCTGGTCACTAGTAGTTCACTATATAGGGAATAGGGCCCTGGTCACTAGTAGTTCACTATATAGGGAATAGAGCTCTGGTCACTAGGCAGAGATATCATTATGATTAAACTGTAGGTCATTTGCCATGGATATCCCATCTCAATGCCAGTAATTAGTCTAATTTAACCTATTCGACATGGTTTTTGTTGATTATATGAAAGTACTTTTGTCTTCAAAATGAAGCCAGTCTGAGTTACAAACGTCCGGTTCTGTGACATTATATAACTTTTATATTTCGGTTTGTAAATCATCCTCATCACCACCGTAGCTTAAGGCAAGGACACAAGTTAAATCAAGGCATCTCTCTTCCCCTCCCCCACCCCTCTGCCAGAACACTTGACCATTCCATGTTAACTGCTTATCTGTGCTTTTCTGGAAGTGGGTGACTACATTTTCCGTAGTCTTAGGGAAGTTTTAAGTTTAAGGAAGTTATTTTGAGACATGCATACAGAGTTAACATCTGTTCTGCTGTCCAATCCTCTCAGATCTTCACATGGACCCAGTGCATAGAGGTCAAGGGTCATTCACTAGACTCAGACGGAACAAATTATTTGTAGACTGCAAAATGACCGCAAGAAGCCCAAACTGATATATTTGACTAAAACATAATTATTTAAAACCTTACATTTACATACGATCACATACCTGTATCTCTCTATTATAGATGGGAATATCTTGGAACAGATTTCCAAAATGTTAATAACTTGGAGCTGATTTGCTAGTGTTTTTACAATCTTATGTCCAACAATTAAAAAAAAAAAAAATATATATATATATATATAAAAATAAATTGGGGGGCCAAATAAAATCACCTGCTGGCCAAATTCAGCCCGTGGGCCACCAGTTGGAGAACCCTGGCATAGAGTCTAGCTACGGGCTGAGGGCTTCTTAGGGTGTAAGAACTAGGGGGATGTTTTAGTCTAGGGGCTAGGGTGTAGAGCGTAGTGTGTATGGGGCTAGGGGTTGATTTGGAACAGGGGATATGTGATACGGTAATACTGGACGTTGGCCAAAAGAACAGAAAAGACCAACATAAGATGTATCCTAAATGACACCTTATTTCCTATATAGTTCACTACATTAGACCAGAGCCCTATTCCCTATATAGTGCACTACATTAGACCAGAGCCCTATTCCCTATATAGTGAACTACTAGTGACCAGAGCCCTATTCCCTATATAGTGCACTACATTAGACCAGGGCCCTATTCCCTATATAGTGAACTACTAGTGACCAGAGCCCTATTCCCTATATAGTGAACTACTTTAGACCAGAGCCCTATTCCCTATATAGTGCACTACATTAGACCAGGGTCCTATTCCCTATATAGTGCACTACATTAGACCAGGGCCCTATTCCCTATATAGTGCACTATATTATGCAGGGAATAGGGCGCCATTTTGAAACGCAGACATACTGTACATACAAACAAAGGCTCCATCGAGAAAATGAATAAAAAGACTACTGATACAATGGTTCAGTCCCAAATAGTACCCTTTTCCCTACACAGTGCACTACTTCTGACCAGGACCCATAGGCCATAGGTAACAGTAGTGGACTATATAGGGGAATAGGCTGCCATTTGGGATGTAGCCTGTGCTTCTTTAAAAAAAAAAAAAAAAGAACAAGATCCTTATTAATATACATTTTACACTCGTTCCAAAAAAACTAATAAACAAAACACGTAAAAACCAACAAACAAACAAAACGTTGAAAAAAAATGATGTATGTATTCAAGTGGTAGTTAATATGGCTTTTATACAATACAACCTTTAGTGAAAATATACATCTAGACACAATTCAAGTACAAATGTACAAAATCTTTAAACTCATATGTTTTTCTTTAATTATTATAATACACTTTTAATACATATGATAAATACAGGTTTAACATTCACGGAGTTCCTAACATTCGCCGCTCCGGAGGCGGAAGGAGGAAGGAGGAGGAGAGGGAGTGGTTTAAAGTCGGGAAGGCTCCTCGTGCTCTTCGTCTTCGTAGCCACTCTTTAAACAGACCTGGGAACAGTTGTTAAATAAGCCGTTACATAGGATCAATGGGCTCTTCATCTTTTAAAAAACAGATACCTTATCTACATAAGTATTCAGACCCTTTGCTATGTAAATGTGATATCAGTTTTTTATTTTTACATATATACATTTGCAACAATTTCTAAAAACCTGTTTTCGCTTTGTCATTATGGGGTATTGTGATGTCATTATGGAGTATTGTGATGTCATTATGGGGTATTGTGATGTCATTATGGGGTATTGTGATGTCATTATGGGGTATTGTGATGTCATTATGGGGTATTGTGATGTCATTATGGGGTATTGTGTGTAGATTGATGAAGATCATTTAAAAAAAAAAAATTTTTAGCATAAGGCTGTAACGTAACTTTTTACTACATTTAAAAACAGACTCTGAATCAGTCAGAGGTTGTTGAATATTTTCAACAGGTTCTATGAGACCATTAATAACTGACCCTAGATCAGCCGTAGGTGTGATGTATAATCTTTCAGCCATTATTTACATTCAAGTCATTTAGCGGACGCTCTTATCAGAGAGACTTACAGGAGCATTTAGGGTTAAGTGTCTTGCTCATGGGCACGTCAACTGATTTTTCACCTAGTCGGCTCAGGGATTCGAACCAACAAACATTCGGTTACTTGCCCAACGCTCTAAAGCACTATGGTACCTGCTGCTGCCATTAAGAACTGATTCTGGGTCAGTTAGGCTACACATGTAGTTAAACGGCCCAATACAGAGACGTAGTCACACAGACTCAACACTTAGTTAGCCCTTACCAACTGGACTTCCTGCTGTACCAACTGGACTTCCTGCTGTACCAACTGACTGGGATAAAACAACACTCTTTAACCTGGGAAGATGACACCAAAAACCAAAACAGAGAGTCTTCACCCAGAGAAGAAACACAAGCAGAGAGATCCTTCACCCAGAGAAGAAACACAAGCAGAGAGATCCTTCACCCAGAGAAGAAACACAAGCAGAGAGATTCTTCACCCAGAGAAGAAACACAAGCAGAGAGATCCTTCACCCAGAGAAGAAACACAAGCAGAGAGATCCTTCACCCAGAGAAGAAACACAAGCAGAGAGAGCCTTCACCCAGAGAAGAAACACAAGCAGAGAGATCCTTCACCCAGAGAAGAAACACAAGCAGAGAGATTCTTCACCCAGAGAAGAAACACAAGCAGAGAGATCCTTCACCCAGAGAAGAAACACAAGCAGAGAGATCCTTCACCCAGAGAAGAAACACAAGCAGAGAGATCCTTCACCCAGAGAAGAAACACAAGCAGAGAGATCCTTCACCCAGAGAAGAAACACAAGCAGAGAGATCCTTCACCCAGAGAAGAAACACAAGCAGAGAGATCCTTCACCCAGAGAAGAAACACAAGCAGAGAGATCCTTCACCCAGAGAAGAAACACAAGCAGAGAGATACCTTCACCCAGAGAAGAAACACAAGCAGAGAGATCCTTCACCCAGAGAAGAAACACAAGCAGAGAGATCCTTCACCCAGAGAAGAAACACAAGCAGAGAGATACCTTCACCCAGAGAAGAAACACAAGCAGAGAGATCCCTTCACCCAGAGAAGAAACACAAGCAGAGAGATCCTTCACCCAGAGAAGAAACACAAGCAGAGAGATCCTTCACCCAGAAAAAACACAAGCAGAGAGATCCTTCACCCAGAGAAGAAACACAAGCAGAGAGATCCTTCACCCAGAGAAGAAACACAAGCAGAGAGATTCTTCACCCAGAGAAGAAACACAAGCAGAGAGATTCTTCACCCAGAGAAGAAACACAAGCAGAGAGACCCTTCACCCAGAGAAGAAACACAAGCAGAGAGACCCTTCACCCAGAGAAGAAACACAAGCAGAGAGACCCTTCACCCAGAGAAGAAACACAAGCAGAGAGACCCTTCACCCAGAGAAGAAACACAAGCAGAGAGATCCTTCACCCAGAGAAGAAACACAAGCAGAGAGATCCTTCACCCAGAGAAAAACACAAGCAGAGAGATCCTTCACCCAGAGAAAAACACAAGCAGAGAGTCCTTCACCCAGAGAAGAAACACAAGCAGAGAGACCCTTCACCCAGAGAGAAACACAACAGAGAGACCCTTCACCCAGAGAAGAAAACAAGCAGAGAGAACCTTCACCCAGAGAAGAAACACAAGCAGAGAGATCCTTCACCCAGAGAAGAACACAAGCAAGAGATCCTTCACCCAGAGAAGAAACACAAGCAGAGAGATCCTTCACCCAGAGAAGTAAACACAAGCAGAGAGATCTTCACCCAGAGAAAAACACAAGCAGAGAGATCCTTCACCCAGAGAAGAACACAAGCAGAGAGATCCTTCACCCAGAGAAAGAAACACAAGCAGAGAGATCCTTCACCCAGAGAAGAAACACAAGCAGAGAGACCCTTCACCCAGAGAAGAAACACAAGCAGAGAGACCCTTCACCCAGAGAAGAAACACAAGCAGAGAGACCCTTCACCCAGAGAAGAAACACAAGCAGAGAGACCCTTCACCCAGAGAAGAAAACACAAGCAGAGAGATCCCTTCACCCCAGAGAAGAAACACAAGCAGAGAGATCCTTCACCCAGAGAAGAAACACAAGCAGAGAGAATCCTTCACCCAGAGAGAGAACACAAGCAGAGAGAACCTTCACCCAGAGAAGAAACACAAGCAGAGAGACCCTTCACCCAGAGAAGAAACACAAGCAGAGAGATCCTTCACCCAGAGAAGAAACACAAGCAGAGAGATCCTTCACCCAGAGAAGAAACACAAGCAGAGAGATCCTTCACCCAGAGAAGAAACACAAGCAGAGAGATCCTTCACCCAGAGAAGAAACACAAGCAGAGAGAACCTTCACCCAGAGAAGAAACACAAGCAGAGAGAACCTTCACCCAGAGAAGAAACACAAGCAGAGAGATCCTTCACCCAGAGAGTCTTCACCCAGAGAAGAAACACAAGCAGAGAGATCCTTCACCCAGAGAGTCTTCACCCAGAGAAGAAACACAAGCAGAGATCCTTCACCCAGAGAGTCTTCACCCAGAGAAGAAACACAAGCAGAGAGATCCTTCACCCAGAGAAGAAACACAAGCAGAGAGATCCTTCACCCAGAGAGATCCTTCACCCAGAGAAGAAACACAAGCAGAGAGATCCTTCACCCAGAGAAGAAACACAAGCAGAGAGATCCTTCACCCAGAGAAGAAACACAAGCAGAGAGATCCTTCACCCAGAGAGTCTTCACCCAGAGAAGAACAAGCAGAGAGATCCTTCACCCAGAGAGAACCTTCACCCAGAGAGATCCTTCACCCAGAGAGATCCTTCACCCAGAGAGAACCTTCACCCAGAGAAGAAACACAAGCAGAGAGAACCTTCACCCAGAGAGAACCTTCACCCAGAGAAGAAACACAAGCAGAGAGAACCTTCACCCAGAGAGTCTTCACCCAGAGAAGAACAAGCAGAGAGAACCTTCACCCAGAGAAGAAAGTCAGAGGTAAAGAAGAAGAAAAGAAAGATGGAGAGAGAGGGAAGTACCTTAACCCCCCCCACCTCTCACGGGGGGGCGGGGGGAGGAGGAGAGCTAGCAGCACTTGCCTCTCGTCTGAACAGCCTGTAGAAGAATCCTCTCTTTGGTGGTGGGTTGGGTCTGTTCACATCCAGATCTGAACACAGCAGGCCGTCGGTCTCATAAACATTGATCTCCTTAAAACACTCCATCTCAATCATCTAAAGAGAATATTAACACCGTATAAAACACTGATCTCCTTAAAACACTAGAGAGACACAGAGAGAGAGACAGAAAGAGACACAGAGAGAGAGACAGAAAGAGACACAGAGAGAGAGACAGAAAGAGACACAGAGAGAGAGACAGAAAGAGACACAGAGAGAGAGACAGAAAGAGTCACAGAGAGAGACAGAGTCACAGAGAGAGACAGAGTCACAGAGAGAAAGAGAGACAGAGAGAGAGAGAGAGAGACACAGAGAAATACAGAGAAAGAAAGAGGGGTAATAGTTTTCATTACATGGATCAATATCTATCCCTTGAAAACAGACGTGTTGAAGCATGCCTGTCATCTGAAAGGCAAAGGGTCACATGTACATGAACTACCAGCTGTATAGTGTTAGATTGAATGAGGTGTGTCACTGAATGGACTGGAGCAAAAACCTGCACCGGCCCCTTTACAGACAAGGCTGTCTCCCCCCTGTTCTAAACGATGACATCATTTTCACCAGACAGGTAGTGTGCAGTACCTTCTGCTGCCAGGGGATGGCGACCTACACACACACACACACACACACACACACACACACAGTAGGGAGCAGTACCTCGTTCTGCCAGGGGATGGAGACACTTCCTGTAACAAACTTGTGGTAGAAGTCATCGTCTGTGGGGTCCAGGTTGACTCCCTTCACTGTAGAGAACTGTTCTATATCCAGGACATCTTTACAGTATACCGCCCGCGGCTGGAG
>NW_021823424.1:35000-43120 GCF_901001165.1 Salmo trutta
TTGTTTAAACATCCCCCATGTAATGTGAATGGTGAGCTAGTGTCTATTGGATAAATTCAGTTATGTTAATCCCCGTTTGCTTCCATTTAATAAACATTTTTCAAGCGAATCGACTGAATGAATACACCCCTGATCACACGCAAACACAGTTCACTTTTTCATAGCAGCCACATACAAACAGCATGATCACTTCCATAGCAGCCACATACAAACAGCATGATCACTTCCATAGCAGCCACATACAAACAGCATGATCACTTCCATAGCAGCCACATACAAACAGCATGATCACTTCCATAGCAGCCACATACAAACAGCATGATCACTTCCATAGCAGCCACATACAAACAGCATGATCACTTCCATAGCAGCCACATACAAACAGCATGATCACTTCCATAGCAGCCACATACAAACAGCATCATCCCTTCCATAGCAGCCACATACAAACAGCATCATCCCTTCCATAGCAGCCACATACAAACAGCATGATCACTTCCATAGCAACCACATACAAACAGCATCATCCCTTCCATAGCAACCACATACAAACAGCATCATCCCTTCCATAGCAACCACATACAAACAGCATCATCCCTTCCATAGCAGCCACATACACACAGTATCATCCCTTCCATAGCAACCACATACAAACAGCATGATCACTTCCATAGCAGCCACATACAAACAGCATGATCACTTCCATTGCAGCCACATACAAACAGCATCATCCCTTCCATAGCAACCACATACAAACAGCATCATCCCTTCCATAGCAGCCACATACAAACAGCATCATCCCTTCCATAGCAGCCACATACAAACAGCATCATCCCTTCCATATGGATGGAACAGAGGACCCCCCCCCCCCCCAGAGGCCTGTGTCTCTGACTGGAACAGAGGAATCCCCCCCCAGAGGCCTGTGTCTCTGACTGGAACAGAGGAATCCCCCCCAGAGGCCTGTGTCTCTGACTGGAACAGAGGACCCCCCCCCCCCCCCCCAGAGGCCTGTGTCTCTGACTGGAACAGAGGAATCCCCCCCAGAGGCCTGTGTCTCTGACTGGAACAGAGGAATCCCCCCCCCAGAGGCCTGTGTCTCTGACTGGAACAGAGGAATCCCCCCCCAGAGGCCTGTGTCTCTGACTGGAACAGAGGAATCCCCCCAGAGGCCTGTGTCTCTGACTGGAACAGAGGAATCCCCCCCCAGAGGCCTGTGTCTCTGACTGGAACAGAGGAATCCCCCCCCCCCAGAGGCCTGTGTCTCTGACTGGAACAGAGGAATCCCCCCCCCCCAGAGGCCTGTGTCTCTGACTGGAACAGAGGAATCCCCCCCCCCCAGAAGCCTGTCTCTCTGACTGGAACAGAGGAATCCCCCCCAGAGGCCTGTGTCTCTCACTGGAACAGTAAAGGTCCTTCACCCTCTCTCCTTTACCTCCCTCATCCAATGCAGAGAAGAAGAAGAGAAGAGAGAAAGAAGAAGAGAGAAGAGGAAGATGATATTGTATTTGTGGACAACCACACAGACAGGGTTCACACTAGTGCTCCAAATGCTCATTCATGGATGAAGCAAATATTAACTCTGGTGGACCGGTCTGAAACATGACCGCTGCTCAACCACCATGGATAACACAGTAGAGAAGAGATGTTGACCACACACACACACACACACACCTGCTCACAGAACACACACACACACACACACACACCTGCGCACAGAACACACACACACACACCCCGTGTGACCTCACTTTATCCCTAACCCCGGCAGAGGAATAACTAACTGTGTGTGTGTGTGTGTGTGTGTGTGTGTGTGTGTGTGTGTGTGTGTGTTCTTTAAACACGCCATCCATCACTCCCTCTCTCCCACCTGTCTGCAGATATCCTTGGCCTCCTCAGAGAACTTGTCAGAGTATTCCTCTGGGTCTTCTCGTACTCGTCTGTCCACCTCTTCTCTCTTCACTCGTTCTTTACGCCGCCGGAAGGGTGACTGACCCTGGATCATCTCAAACACCAGACAGCCCAGACCCCACCAGTCAGGACTGAAGGAGTAGGCCTCATTCTGGATCACCTCTGGGGCTGACGGAGTGAGAGGGAGAGACAGATGAGAGAGATGAAAGATAGAAATATTGTTTAAAACAATAGTCAGGACTGAAGGAGTAGGCCTCATTCTGTATAACCTCAGGAGCTGATGGAGAGGGATGAGAGGGATAGAGAGAGAGAGCTAAGAGAGGGATAGAGAGGGATAGAGAGGGATAGAGAGGGATAGAGAGGGATAGAGAGGGATAGAGAGGGATAGAGAGGGGATAGAGAGGGATAGAGAGGGATAGAGAGGGATAGAGAGGGATAGAGAGAGAGCTAGAGAGAGCTAGAGAGCTAGAGAGCTAGAGAGAGCTAGAGAGAGCGAGAGAGAGAGAGATTAAGGGGAGACAGGGCATAGAGAGGGGATAGATTATGTCTAGGCACCTCCAGGTCTAGGAGAGAGAGGGACAGGGTTAAAAAGAGATGGAGAGGGGGATGAGAAGAGGGAGGTAGGATGTACCCATGTATGTAGAGAGAGAGAGAGATGAAGAGGAGGAATCAAGGAGATAGGAAGAGAGAGGTAGGATGTACCCATGTATCCTACGGTGCCCACTCTCCCTCGTATCGTCTCTGAGTCGGGAATCTGGACGGCTAGTCCCAGGTCAGAGATACGGATGTGTCCTGGAGAGAACATGAATAACATGTTTATGAACATGAAGAAAAGTGTAATAATAATGTTTATGAATATCACTACGGGTATGGAGAATAACAGTGTAGCTAGCTAGTTTATGTTGCTAGTACCAAGGCTTGTAGCTAGCTAGTTTATGTTGCTAGTACCAAGGCTTGTAGCTAGCTAGTTTATGTTGCTAGTACCAAGGCTTATAGCTAGTTTAAGTTGCTAGTACCAAGGCTTCTAGCTAGCTAGTTTAAGTTGCTAGTGCCAAGGCTTGTAGCTAGCTAGTTTATGTTGCTAGTACCAAGGCTTGTAGCTAGCTAGTTTATGTTGCTAGTACCAAGGCTTGTAGCTAGCTAGTTTATGTTGCTAGTACCAAGGCTTATAGCTAGCTAGTTTAAGTTGCTAGTACCAAGGCTTATAGCTAGCTAGTTTAAGTTGCTAGTACCAAGGCTTGTAGCTAGCTAGTTTAAGTTGCTCGTACCAAGGCTTGTAGCTAGCTAGTTTAAGTTGCTAGTACCAAGGCTTGTAGCTAGCTAGTTTATGTTGCTAGTACCAAGGCTTGTAGCTAGCTAGTTTATGTTGCTAGTACCAAGGCTTGTAGCTTGCTAGTTTATGTTGCTAGTACCAAGGCTTGTAGCTAGCTAGTTTAAGTTGCTAGTACCAAGGCTTATAGCTAGCTAGTTTATGTTGCTAGTACCAAGGCTTGTAGTTAGCTAGTTTAAGTTGCTAGTACCAAGGCTTGTAGCTAGCTAGTTTAAGTTGCTAGTACCAAGGCTTGTAGCTAGCTAGTTTATGTTGCTAGTACCAAGGCTTATAGCTTGCTAGTTTATGTTGCTAGTACCAAGGCTTGTAGCTAGCTAGTTTATGTCGCTAGTACCAAGGCTTGTAGCTAGCTAGTTTATGTCGCTAGTACCAAGGCTTGTAGCTAGCTAGTTTATGTCGCTAGTACCAA
This sequence comes from Salmo trutta, assembly GCF_901001165.1. Taxonomy (NCBI): domain Eukaryota; kingdom Metazoa; phylum Chordata; class Actinopteri; order Salmoniformes; family Salmonidae; genus Salmo; species Salmo trutta. The sequence continues at coordinate 38,648 of NW_021823424.1, forward strand.
GGCTTGTAGCTAGCTAGTTTATGTTGCTAGCACCAAGGCTTGTAGCTAGCTAAAGTTGCTACCACCAAGGCTTGTAGCTAGCTAAAGTTGCTAGTACCAAGGCTTGTAGCTAGCTAAAGTTGCTAGTGCCAAGGCTTGTAGCTAGCTAGTTTAAGTTGCTAGTACCAAGGCTTGTAGCTAGCTAGTTTATGTTGCTAGTACCAAGGCTTGTAGCTAGCTAGTTTAAGTTGCTAGTACCAAGGCTTGTAGCTAGCTACTTTAAGTTGCTAGTACCAAGGCTTGTAGCTAGCTAGTTTATGTTGCTAGTACCAAGGCTTGTAGCTAGCTAGTTTATGTTGCTAGTACCAAGGCTTGTAGCTAGCTAGTTTAAGTTGCTAGTACCAAGGCTTGTAGCTAGCTAGTTTAAGTTGCTAGTACCAAGGCTTGTAGCTAGCTAGTTTATGTTGCTAGTACCAAGGCTTGTAGCTAGCTAGTTTATGTTGCTAGTACCAAGGCTTGTAGCTAGCTAGTTTATGTTGCTAGTACCAAGGCTTGTAGCTAGCTAGTTTAAGTTGCTAGTGCCAAGGCTTGTAGCTAGCTAGTTTAAGTTGCTAGTACCAAGGCTTGTAGCTAGCTAGTTTAAGTTGCTAGTACCAAGGCTTGTAGCTAGCTAGTTTATGTTGCTAGTACCAAGGCTTGTAGCTAGCTAAAGTTGCTAGTACCAAGGCTTGTAGCTAGCTAGTTTAAGTTGCTAGTACCAAGGCTTATAGCTAGCTAAAGTTGCTAGTGCCAAGGCTTGTAGCTAGCTAGTTTAAGTTGCTAGTACCAAGGCTTATAGCTAGCTAGTTTATGTTGCTAGTACCAAGGCTTGTAGTTAGCTAGTTTAAGTTGCTAGTACCAAGGCTTGTAGCTAGCTAGTTTAAGTTGCTAGTACCAAGGCTTGTAGCTAGCTAGTTTAAGTTGCTAGTACCAAGGCTTGTAGCTAGCTAGTTTATGTTGCTAGTACCAAGGCTTGTAGCTAGCTAAAGTTGCTAGTACCAAGGCTTGTAGCTAGCTAGTTTAAGTTGCTAGTACCAAGGCTTATAGCTAGCTAAAGTTGCTAGTGCCAAGGCTTGTAGCTAGCTAGTTTAAGTTGCTAGTACCAAGGCTTATAGCTAGCTAGTTTATGTTGCTAGTACCAAGGCTTGTAGTTAGCTAGTTTAAGTTGCTAGTACCAAGGCTTGTAGCTAGCTAGTTTAAGTTGCTAGTACCAAGGCTTGTAGCTAGCTAGTTTATGTTGCTAGTACCAAGGCTTATAGCTAGCTAGTTTAAGTTGCTAGTACCAAGGCTTATAGCTAGCTAGTTTATGTTGCTAGTACCAAGGCTTGTAGCTAGCTAGTTTAAGTCGCTAGTACCAAGGCTTGTAGCTAGCTAGTTTAAGTCGCTAGTACCAAGGCTTATAGCTAGCTAGTTTATGTTGCTAATACCAAGGCTTGTAGCTAGCTAGTTTATGTTGCTAGTACCAAGGCTTATAGCTAGCTAAAGTTGCTAGTGCCAAGGCTTGTAGCTAGCTAGTTTAAGTTGCTAGTGTAACCGATGTGAAATGGCTAGTTAGTTAGCGGTGGTGCGCGCTAATAGCATTTCAATCAGTAACGTCACTCGCTCTGAGACTTGAAGTAGGGTTTCCCCTTGCGTTGCAAGGGCCGCGGCTTTTGTGGCGCGATGGGTAACGATGCTTCGTGGGTGTCAGTTGTTGATGTGTGCAGAGGGTCCCTGGTTCGAGCCCAGGTTGGGGCGAAGAGAGGGACGGAACCTGCACTGTTACACTAGTACCAAGGCTTGTAATTAGCTAAGTCAGTGACAAGACGTGGTTCAAGCTTACCACGGTCGTCTAGAAGAATGTTTTCAGGTTTTAAGTCCCTGAGAAGAAAAAAAAATACACAAAGTTAGAGTTATTTATCCAACACCAGTTCTGGGCACGCATGCTTTTGTTCCTGCACAGCACTAACACAGCTAACCACCTAAATCAGCTAACCATCTAAATCAGCTAACATCTAACCAGCTAACCATCTAATCAGCTAACCATCTAATCAGCTAACCATCTAATCAGCTAACCATCTAAATCAGCTAACATCTAATCAGCTAACATCTAATCAGCTAACATCTAATCAGCTAACCAGCTAACCATCTAATCAGCTAACCATCTAAATCAGCTAACATCTAATCAGCTAACATCTAATCAGCTAACCAGCTAATGAGCTAACCATCTAACCATCTAAATCAGCTAACCATCTAATCAGCTAACCAGCTAACCATCTAATCAGCTAACCATCTAATCAGCTAACCATCTAATCAGCTAACCATCTAATCAGCTAACCATCTAATCAGCTAACCAGCTAACCATCTAATCAGCTAACCATCTAATCAGCTAACCATCTAATCAGCTAACCATCTAATCAGCTAACCATCTAATCAGCTAACCAGCTAACCATCTAATCAGCTAACCATCTAATCAGCTAACCATCTAATCAGCTAACCAGCTAACCAGCTAATCAGCTAACCAGCTAATCAGCTAACCATCTAAATCAGCTAACCATCTAAATCAGCTAACCATCTAACCAGCTAACCATCTAACCATCAGCTAAACATCAGATCAGCTAAACAGCTAACCATCAGCTAACCATCTAAATCAGCTAACCATCTAAATCAGCTAACCATCTAAATCAGCTAACCATCTAATCAGCTAACCATCTAATCAGCTAACCATCTAATCAGCTAACCAGCTAACCATCTAAATCAGCTAACCATCTAAATCAGCTAACAATCTAAATCAGCTAACCAGCTAACCATCTAATCAGCTAACCAGCTCACCAGCTAACCAGCTCACCAGCTAACCAGCTCACCAGCTAATCAGCTCACCATCTAATCAGCTCACCATCTAATCAGCTCACCATCTAATCAGCTCACCAGATAACCATCTAACCAGATAACCATCTGCTAACCATCTAAATCAGCTAACCATCTATCTAATAAGCTAATCATATAAAGACTATGATTGAGTTGATACTACTAATTTAGAAGAAAGGAATCTTCCAGAACAGTCCATGACCCTTGACCTGTCTGCACTGGTGGCCTCCTATTGGTGTGTTGTTTGCATAAAGGGCTGTGTGTGTCTTAAGTCTGCAACACACACACACACACACACACACACACACACACACACACACACACACACACACACACACACACACACACACCACCCTGATACAGTATATGTCATCTTAATATCTTTGGAAATGGATTTGAAACAGGATAGTGCACTTAGCAGTGTGCATTTATCAGCAGCCTCAGCACAGTGTGCACCTTGAAGTATATACTTGTCTTGTGTGTTTACTGAAAGCAGTGCAGGCATCTCTCCAGGAACAGGGTTGGAGTGTAAATCTACAGGAGGGTATCTCTCCAGGAACAGGGTTGGAGTTAAAACCTACAGGAGGGTTTCTCTCCAGGAACAGGGTTGGAGTTAAAACCTACAGGAGGGTTTCTCTCCAGGAACAGGGTTGGAGTGTAAACCTCCAGGAGGGTTTCTCTCCAGGAACAGGGTTGGAGTTAAAACCTCCAGGAGGGTATCTCTCCAGGAACAGGGTTGGAGTTAAAACCTACAGGAGGGTTTCTCTCCAGGAACAGGGTTGGAGTGTAAACCTACAGGAGGGTCTCTCTCCAGGAACAGGGTTGGAGTGTAAACCTACAGGAGGGTTTCTCTCCAGGAACAGAGTTGGAGTGTAAACCTACAGGAGGGTTTCTCTCCAGGAACAGGGTTGTAGTTAAAACCTACAGGAGGGTATCTCTCCAGGAACAGGGTTGGAGTGTAAACCTCCAGGAGGGTTTCTCTCCAGGAACAGGACTGTAGTTAAAACCTACAGGAGGGTTTCTCTCCAGGAACAGGGTTGGCCAGCCCTGCTGTAATATATTGTGGAAGTGACTCTTAATGCACATGTAAAACGTAAAGTTGATTGATTTGTTGAATGATTGATTACTGACCGATAGACGATCCTCTCACGGTGCAGGTCTTCCAGCCCAGAACAGATCTCTGCAGCGTAGAAGATGGCCCTCTGCTCATCAAAGCCAGAGTTCCCCATATTATAGATGTGAAACTTCAGGTCTCCTCCATTCATTATGGTCAGTACTAAACACAGAGCATCCTTAGTCTCATACGCATAGGCTAGATTAACCTGGAGGGAGGGAGAGAGGGAGGGAGAGAGGGAGAGAGAGGGAGGGAGGGGGGGAGGAGAGAGGGAGGGAGGGAGAGGAGAGGGAGGGAGAGGGGGGAGAGAGAGAGAGAGGGAGAGGGGGGAGAGAGGAGAGGGAGGGGGGAGGAGAGAGAGAGAGGGAGAGGGGGAGAGAGAGAGGGGAGGGGGAGAGAGAGAGGGAGGGGGGGAGAGAGAGAGAGGGAGCGAGGGGAGAGAGAGGAGAGAGAGAGGGAGAGAGGAGAGGGAAGACAAGGATGGAGAGAGAGGA
>NW_021823425.1:0-42800 GCF_901001165.1 Salmo trutta
GAAAGAGAGAGAGAGAGGGTTAGAGAGAGAGAGAGAGGATCCAGACTACAGTGATAGATCAGAGAACGAGAGAGAGAGAGAGAGAGAGGATCCAGACTACAGTGATAGATCAGAGAAAGAGAGAGAGAGAGAGAGAGAGAGAGAGAGGATCCAGACTACAGTGATAGATCAGAGAAAGAGAGAGAGAGAGGATCCAGACTGCAGTGATAGATCAGAGAGAGAGAGAGAGAGAGAGAGAGAGAGAGGATCCAGACTACAGTGATAGATCAGAGAAAGAGAGAGAGAGAGAGAGAGAGAGAGAGAGAGAGAGAGAGAGGATCCAGACTACATTGATAGATCAGAGAGAGAGAGAGAGAGAGAGAGAGGATCCAGACTTCAGTGATAGATCAGAGAGAGAGAGAGAGAGAGGATCCAGACTACAGTAATATATCAGAAAGAGAGAGAGAGAGGATCCAGACTACAGTAATAGATCAGAGAGAGATAGAGAGAGAGGATCCAGACTACAGTAATAGATCAGAGAGAGAGAGAGAGAGAGAGAGAGAGGATCCAGACTACAGTAATAGATCAGAGAGAGAGAGAGAGAGAGAGAGAGAGAGGATCCAGTCTACAGTAATAGATCAGAGAAAGAGAGAGAGAGAGGATCCAGACTACAGTGATAGATCAGAGAGAGAGAGAGAGACTTTGCCTGCATGCAGAATACTGCAATAGCATCCAATGTAAAACACAAAATAATGCATGCAGAGCAGAATTATGACGACTCCCGCTAAATGAAAAACATCTAGAAAAAAGCAATTCAATTCTTCAATCACCTAAAAATAAGTGATTCTGAAATCTTCCATGACAAAGCCCTCACCTACAGGGAGAAGAGTCCTTTATGCCAGCTGGTACGGGGACTCTTCTCACAAACACAAATACACCCCACAGAGCCCCAGGACAGCAACACAATTAGACCCAACCAAATCATGAGAAAACAAAAAGAGAATTACTTGTCACATTGGAAAAAATGCACAAAAAAACTGAGCAAACTAGAATATATACACTGCTCAAAAAAATAAAGGGAACACTTAAACAGCACAATGTAACTCCAAGTCAATCACACTTCTGTGAAATCAAACTGTCCACTTAGGAAGCAACACTGATTGACAATACATTTCACATGCTGTTGTGCAAATGGAATAGACAACAGGTGGAAATTATAGGCAATAAGCAAGACACCCCCAATAAAGGAGTGGTTCAGCAGGTGGTGACCACAGACCACTTCTCAGTTCCTATGCTTCCTGGCTGATGTTTTGGTCATTTCTGAATGCTGGCGGTGCTTTCACTCTTGTGGTAGCATGAGACGGAGTCTACAACCCACACAAGTGGCTCAGGTAGTGCAGCTCATCCAGGATGGACATCAATGCGAGCTGTGGCAGAAAGGTTTGCTGTGTCTGTCAGCGTAGTATCCAGAGCATGGAGGCGCTACCAGGAGACAGGCCAGTACATCAGGAGACGTGGAGGAGGCCGTAGGAGGGCAACAACCCAGCAGCAGGACCGCTACCTCCGCCTTTGTGCAAGGAGGAGCAGGAGGAGCACTGCCAGAGCCCTGCAAAATGACCTCCAGCAGGCCACAAATGTGCATGTGTCTGCTCAAACGGTCAGAAACAGACTCCATGAGGGTGGTATGAGGGCCCGACGTCCACAGGTGGGGGTTGTGCTTACAGCCCAACACCGTGCAGGACGTTTGGCATTTGCCAGAGAACACCAAGATTGGCAAATTCGCCACTGGCGCCCTGTGCTCTTCACAGATGAAAGCAGGTTCACACTGAGCATGTGACAGACGTGACAGAGTCTGGAGACGCCGTGGAGAACGTTCTGCTGCCTGCAACATCCTCCAGAATGACCGGTTTGGCGGTGGGTCAGTCATGGTGTGGGGTGGCATTTCTTTGGGGGGCCGCACAGCCCTCCATGTGCTCGCCAGAGGTAGCCTGACTGCCATTAGGTACCGAGATGAGATCCTCAGACCCCTTGTGAGACCATATGCTGGTGCGGTTGGCCCTGGGTTCCTCCTAATGCAAGACAATGCTAGACCTCATGTGGCTGGAGTGTGTCAGCAGTTCCTGCATTGATGCCATGGACTGGCCCGCCCATTCCCCAGACCTGAATCCAATTGAGCACATCTGGGACATCATGTCTCGTTCCATCCACCAACACCACGTTGCACCACAGACTGTCCAGGAGTTGACGGATGCTTTAGTCCAGGTCTGGGAGGAGATCCCTCAGGAGACCATCCGCCACCTCATCAGGAGCATGCCCAGGCGTTGTAGGGAGGTCATACAGGCACGTGGAGGCCACACACACTACTGAGCCTCATTTTGACTTGTTTTAAGGACATTACATCAAAGTTGGATCAGTCTGTAGTGTGGTTTTCCACTTTCATTTTGAGTGTGACTCCAAATCCAGGCCTCCATGGGTTGATAAATTGGATTTCCATTGATTATTTTTGTGTGATTTTGTTGTCAGCACATTCAACTATGTAAAGAAAAAGTATTTAATAAGATTATTTAATTCATTCAGATCTAGGATGTGTTATTTTAGTGTTCCCTTTATTTTTTTGAGCAGTGTATATATTTTTAATTACAGTAAATATCACACTCACAAAAGTTCTAAAGGAATAGAAAAATGGCTACATACAATGTTGTAACGATGTGTAAAAGGGAAAATAAATAAACATAAATATAGGTCGTATTTACAATGGTGTTTGTTCTTCATTGGTTGCCCTTTTCTTGTGGCAACAGGTCACACATCTTGCTGCTGTGATGGCACACTGTGGTATTTCACCCAGTAGATATGGGAGTTTATCTAAATTTGATTTCAAAATCTTTGTAGGTCTGTGTAATCTGAGGGAAATATGTGTCTCTAATATGGTCATACATTTGGCAGGAGGTTAGGAAGTGCAGCTCAGTTTCCACCTCATTTTGTGGGCAGTGGGCACATAGCCTGTCTTCTCTTGAGAGCCAGGTCTGCCTATAGCGGCCTCTCTCAATAGCAAGGCTATGTTCACTGAGTCTGTACATAGTCAAATCTTTCCCTAATTTTGGGTCAGTCACAGTGGTCAGGTATTCTGCCACTGTGTACTCTCTGTTTAGGGCCAAATAGCATTTTAGTTTGCTCAGTTTTTTTGTTAATTCTTTCCAATGTGTCAAGTAATTATCTTTTTGTTTTCTCATGATTTGGTTGGGTCTAATTGTGTTGCTGTCCTGGGGCTCTGTGGAGTGTGTTTGTGAACAGAACCCCGGGACCAGCTTGCTTAGGGGACTCTTCCCCGGGTTCATTTCTCTATAGGTGATGGCTTTTGTTACGGAAGGTTAGGAAATCGCTTCCTTTAAGATGGTAGTAGAATTTAACGTCATATTATTGGGAATCGCTTCCTTTTAAGTGGTTCTAGAAACTAACGTCTCTTTTCTGGATTTTGATAAGTAGCGTGTATGGGCCTAATTCTGCTCTGCATGCATTATATTGTTTTTTACATTGTACACAGAATATATTTTTGCTGAATTCTCTCTCTCCCAATCTCCCTCCCCCTCTCCCTCTCTCTCTCTCTGTTTGTCTATAGTGAGGTCTGTGTGTGTTGTTATGCCTGTGAGCTTTATCTACTGGGGTTATTTTAAGACCACAGAGCAGATACTACATCTACTATTGTGACTGTCAGAACGTCTGAGACTGTGGCATGTTAGTAACACAAGAATAACCTCTCCTCTCTCTCTTCCTCTCTCTCTCTGTCTCTCACTCTCTTCCTCTCTCTCTCTTTCGCCCTCTCCCGATAACTCCCTCTCTCTCTCTCTCTCTCTCGCTCTCTCTCTCTCTCTCTCTCTCTCTCTCTCAAACTCGTTCTCTCTCTCCCCTCTATCTCTCTCTCTCTCACTCTCGTTCTCTCTCTCCACTATGGAAAAACAACGATGCAGCGCTACTTTTCTAGCTCTATTGACTATGGTATTTTAATGTTGTCACGTCACCTACAGTATGTTGAGAAACTTAAATACCACAACCCTGTAGAATAAAGAAAAATGACCATGATATGCATATCATATAAAATGGAACAATGGCCAATCAGCAACAATGTATAGTTCAACAGGGCCCCTGCTCTGTATATTCAATGGGGGATAATGCCATGTAATGAAATGTCTATAGTACCCAGTGAAACGTCTATAGGACCCAGTGAAACGTCTATAGTACCCAGTGAAACGTCTATAGGACCCAGTGAAACGTCTATAGTACCCAGTGAAACGTCTATAGGACCCAGTGAAACGTCTATACTACCCAGTGAAACGTCTATAGTACCCAGTGAAACGTCTATACTACCCAGTGAAATGTCTATAGGACCCAGTGAAACGTCTATACTACCCAGTGAAACGTCTATAGTACCCAGTGAAACGTCTATAGGACCCACTGAAACGTCTATAGTACCCAGTGAAACGTCTTTGGGACCCAGTGAAATGTCTATGGGACCCAGTGAAAAGTCTATAGTACCCAGTGAAACGTCTATAGTACCCAGTGAAACGTCTATAGGACCCAGTGAAACGTCTATAGGACCCAGTGAAACGTCTATAGTACCCAGTGAAACGTCTATAGTACCCAGTGAAACGTCTATAGGACCCAGTGAAACGTCTATAGGACCCAGTGAAATGTCTATAGTACCCAGTGAAACGTCTATAGTACCCAGTGAAACGTCTATAGTACCCAGTGAAACATCTATACCCAGTGAAACGTCTATAGTACCCAGTGAAACGTCTATAGTACCCAGTGAAACGTCTATAGGACCCAGTGAAACGTCTATAGGACCCAGTGAAATGTCTATAGTACCCAGTGAAACGTCTATAGTACCCAGTGAAACGTCTATAGGACCCAGTGAAACGTCTATAGGACCCAGTGAAATGTCTATAGTACCCAGTGAAACGTCTATATTACCCAGTGAAACATCTATAGTACCCAGTGAAACGTCTATAGTACCCAGTGAAACGTCTATAGTACCCAGTGAAACGTCTAGTACCCATGAAACGTCTATAGGACCCAGTGAAACGTCTATAGGACCCAGTGAAATGTCTATAGTACCCAGTGAAACGTCTATAGTACCCAGTGAAACGTCTATAGTACCCAGTGAAACGTCTATAGGACCCAGTGAAACGTCTATAGGACCCAGTGAAATGTCTATAGTACCCAGTGAAACGTCTATATTACCCAGTGAAACATCTGTAGTACCCAGTGAAACGTCTATAGTACCCAGTGAAACGTCTATAGGACCCAGTGAAACGTCTATAGTACCCAGTGAAACGTCTATAGTACCCAGTGAAACGTCTTTGGGACCCAGTGAAACGTATATGGTACCCAGTGAAACGTCTATAGTACCCAGTAAAACGTCTATAGGACCCAGTGAAATGTCTATAGTACCCAGTGAAACGTCTATAGGACCCAGTGAAATGTCTATAGTACCCAGTGAAACGTCTATAGGACCCAGTGAAACGTCTATAGGACCCAGTGAAACGTCTATAGTACCCAGTGAAACATCTATAGGACCCAGTGAAACGTCTTTAGTACCCAGTGAAACGTCTTTAGTACCCAGTGAAACGTCTATAGTAACCAGTAAAACGTCTATAGGACCCAGTGAAACGTCTATATTACCCAGTGAAACATCTATAGGACCCAGTGAAATGTCTTTAGTACCCAGTGAAACGTCTTTAGTACCCAGTGAAACGTCTATAGTACCCAGTAAAACGTCTATAGGACCCAGTGAAACGTCTATAGGGCCCAGTGAAACGTCTATAGGACCCAGTGAAACGTCTATATTACCCAGTGAAACGTCTATAGTACCCAGTGAAACGTCTATAGTACCCAGTGAAACGTCTATAGTACCCAGGGAAACGTCTATAGGACCCAGTGAAACGTCTATAGTACCCAGTGAAACGTCTTTGGGACCCAGTGAAACGTCTTTGGGACCCAGTGAAACGTCTATAGTACCCAGTGAAACGTCTTTAGTAGCCAGTGAAACATCTATAGGACCCAGTGAAACGTCTATAGTACCCAGTGAAACGTCTTTAGTAGCCAGTGAAACGTCTATAGTACCCAGTGAAACGTCTATAGGACCCAGTGAAATGTCTTTAGTACCCAGTGAAACGTCTATAGTACCCAGTGAAACGTCTATAGTACCCAGTGAAACGTCTATAGGACCCAGTGAAACGTCTATAGGACCCAGTGAAACGTCTATAGTACCCAGTGAAACGTCTATAGTACCCAGTGAAACGTCTATAGGACCCAGTGAAACGTCTTTGGGACCCAGTGAAACGTCTATAGCACCCAGTGAAACGTCTATAGTACCCAGTGAAATGTCTATAGTACCCAGTGAAATGTCTATAGTACTCAGTGAAACGTCTATAGTACCCAGTGAAACGTCTATAGTACCCAGTGAAACAACTGTATTACCCAGTGAAACATCTATAGTACCCAGTGAAACGTCTATAGTACCCAGTGAAACGTCTATAGTACCCAGTGAAACGTCTATAGGACCCAGTGAAACGTCTATAGGACCCAGTGAAATGTCTATAGTACCCAGTGAAACGTCTATAGTACCCAGTGAAACATCTATAGTACCCAGTGAAACGTCTATAGGACCCAGTGAAACGTCTATAGGACCCAGTGAAACGTCTATAGGACCCAGTGAAATGTCTATAGTACCCAGTGAAACGTCTATATTACCCAGTGAAACATCTATAGTACCCAGTGAAACGTCTATAGTACCCAGTGAAACGTCTATAGGACCCAGTGAAACGTCTATAGTACCCAGTGAAACGTCTATAGTACCCAGTGAAACGTCTTTGGGACCCAGTGAAACGTCTATAGTACCCAGTGAAACGTCTATAGTACCCAGTAAAACGTCTATAGGACCCAGTGAAATGTCTATAGTACCCAGTGAAACGTCTATAGGACCCAGTGAAACGTCTATAGTACCCAGTGAAACGTCTATAGGACCCAGTGAAACGTCTATAGGACCCAGTGAAACGTCTATAGTACCCAGTGAAACATCTATAGGACCCAGTGAAACGTCTTTAGTACCCAGTGAAACGTCTTTAGTACCCAGTGAAACGTCTATAGTACCCAGTGAAACGTCTATAGTACCCAGGGAAACGTCTATAGGACCCAGTGAAACGTCTATAGTACCCAGTGAAACGTCTATAGTACCCAGTGAAACGTCTATAGGACCCAGTGAAACGTCTTTGGGACCCAGTGAAACGTCTATAGCACCCAGTGAAACGTCTATAGTACCCAGTGAAATGTCTATAGTACCCAGTGAAATGTCTATAGTACTCAGTGAAACGTCTATAGTACCCAGTGAAACGTCTATAGTACCCAGTGAAACAACTGTATTACCCAGTGAAACATCTATAGTACCCAGTGAAACGTCTATAGTACCCAGTGAAACGTCTATAGTACCCAGTGAAACGTCTATAGGACCCAGTGAAACGTCTATAGGACCCAGTGAAATGTCTATAGTACCCAGTGAAACGTCTATAGTACCCAGTGAAACGTCTATAGTACCCAGTGAAACGTCTATAGGACCCAGTGAAACGTCTATAGGACCCAGTGAAACGTCTATAGGACCCAGTGAAATGTCTATAGTACCCAGTGAAACGTCTATATTACCCAGTGAAACATCTATAGTACCCAGTGAAACGTCTATAGTACCCAGTGAAACGTCTATAGGACCCAGTGAAACGTCTATAGTACCCAGTGAAACGTCTATAGTACCCAGTGAAACGTCTTTGGGACCCAGTGAAACGTCTATAGTACCCAGTGAAACGTCTATATTACCCAGTAAAACGTCTATAGGACCCAGTGAAATGTCTATAGTACCCAGTGAAACGTCTATAGGACCCAGTGAAACGTCTATAGTACCCAGTGAAACGTCTATAGGACCCAGTGAAACGTCTATAGGACCCAGTGAAACGTCTATAGTACCCAGTGAAACATCTATAGGACCCAGTGAAACGTCTTTAGTACCCAGTGAAACGTCTTTAGTACCCAGTGAAACGTCTATAGTACCCAGTGAAACGTCTATAGTACCCAGGGAAACGTCTATAGGACCCAGTGAAACGTCTATAGTACCCAGTGAAACGTCTTTGGGACCCAGTGAAACGTCTTTGGGACCCAGTGAAACGTCTATAGTACCCAGTGAAACGTCTTTAGTAGCCAGTGAAACGTCTACAGGACCCAGTGAAACGTCTATAGTACCCAGTGAAACGTCTTTAGTAGCCAGTGAAACGTCTATAGTACCCAGTGAAACGTCTATAGGACCCAGTGAAATGTCTTTAGTACCCAGTGAAACGTCTATAGTACCCAGTGAAACGTCTATAGTACCCAGTGAAACGTCTATAGGACCCAGTGAAACGTCTATAGGACCCAGTGAAACGTCTATAGTACCCAGTGAAACGTCTATAGTACCCAGTGAAACGTCTATAGGACCCAGTGAAACGTCTTTGGGACCCAGTGAAACGTCTATAGCACCCAGTGAAACGTCTATAGTACCCAGTGAAATGTCTATAGTACCCAGTGAAATGTCTATAGTACTCAGTGAAACGTCTATAGTACCCAGTGAAACGTCTATAGTACCCAGTGAAACAACTGTATTACCCAGTGAAACGTCTATAGGACCCAGTGAAACATCTATAGGACCCAGTGAAACGTCTATAGTACCCAGTGAAACGTCTTTAGTACCCAGTGAAACGTCTATAGGACCCAGTGAAACGTCTATAGGACCCAGTGAAACGTCTATAGGACCCAGTGAAACGTCTATAGTACCCAGTGAAATGTCTATAGGACCCAGTGAAACGTCTATAGTACCCAGTGAAACGTCTATAGTACCCAGTGAAACGTCTATAGGACCCAGTGAAACGTCTATAGGACCCAGTGAAACGTCTATAGGACCCATTGAAACGTCTATAGTACCCAGTGAAACGTCTATAGGACCCAGTGAAACGTCTATAGTACCCAGTGAAACGTCTATAGTACCCAGTGAAATGTCTATAGTACCCAGTGAAACGTCTATAGTACCCAGTGAAACGTCTATAGGACCCAGTGAAACGTCTATAGTACCCAGTGAAACGTCTATAGTACCCAGTGAAACGTCTATACTACCCAGTGAAACGTCTATAGTACCCAGTGAAACGTCTATTGGACCCAGTGAAACGTCTATAGTGCCCAGTGATATATTTTATATGATGTATTTTCATTTTAAATAATTAATAATATATTTTATTTAGTTAGTTTTTACACCATCCATTAACACCATCCATTCACTATAAAACATTCATTTATCAACAACAAAAAAATGTATGTTATGTTTTGTATTTTGCTCAGCAAAATACAAAACATAATAGGGCAAAAATAAGTAGGCCAAAAACATTTATTTGGAATAACCCAAAACATTCTAAAGGTCATAGTAGACTACATAACAATGCAGCGCCATAACAACAAGTTCATGAACAAATCATGTCAGAATGTGCTCAGTGTTCTGGTCTCATAAGGACGGTAGCCATTCAAAGCGTTGACATTAATGTGTCACGAAGAAGTGTTCAAGTAAAAGATGCTTATTTTATTCTCTATTGGATTTTGTAATATTCATAACTGCAACTTGAAAGTGTAGACAACACTTTTCACGTTAGGCTCCAGAGGTGGAGTCGGGTATTTCTCGACTAGTGGACTTGCTTGCTTTAGAAAGGTCTTTACCATGGAGGTTGAACATCAGCAAGTCACTACTTCATACTCATTTCAACTCTTTACTGCTGTCGTTGCAATGCCTTGATGAACTTCCAAAATGGTGGGGTGGGAAGCCGCAAAATTTTCCAAGAATGTTGGATGCCAGCCCTCCACTCCGTTGTTGATCTTCGCCAAGTCTTGCAGGACAGCATCGTAGCAGTTCCATAATAGTGAAAATGAAAAAAGAGACCATGTTATTAGCCTTGGGCATGCTGTCATCAATAATATGAAAATGAATAATACATCTACTATTATGTAAGACAAGACACCTATGGGAAACATTGGCCTTTGACCTTCCCCCCATGTTGCCTGAAAGTATGTCAGGAGCCCCTCCAGTTGACATTCTGGTCGCTGAAAGAACCTGGGTATCCAGCAGGTTGTCAAAGAATTTGCCTACATCAGCCAATGGGACAAATGAGAGCGTGCCAAGCTTCCTGACCTCTTGGGTGTAGTCGGTGTCAATGAGGTACTTTTGTTTGCACTTTGTGAAGCTATTGTATTTTTCGCCAAATGGCCTGTTTCATGCCTAGACAGTCAGCTCAAAATATGGTATTCTGTTCTTCTAAAATAGCCTACATTTGGTGATGTTGTCCTATATTTTATTTAGGCCTACTTATTAGACTGTTAAAATGCAGGAGAAAAGGCAGACGTTTATATAAACATTGGATATCTGTGGTCCAAATTTCATATACTTTTTTGTTTTCAGACACTTTCCATTGGTAGGCCTGACCATGTGTCTCTCCTCACTCAGAAAGCCTGCTCACTGATGTCAAGACAAAAGCTGATAAATGTGACTTTTAACCTTTATTTAACTAGGCATGTCAGATAAGAACACATTCTTATTTACAATGATGGTCTAGCCCAGCCAAACCTGGGCACCGCCCTATAGGACTCCCAATCACAGCCAGATGTGATTCAGCCTGGATTCAAACCAGGGACTGTAGTGACCCCTCTTGCACTGAGCTGCAGTGCCTTAGACCACTGCGCCACTCGACTTGATTGAATTGGAATGATGTGAATAATGATAATGATGATGGTGAGAGCCTAGTATAGCCTGACCCAGGGCTGCCCAACCCTCTTCATGGAGATCTACCGTCCTGTAGGTTTTCAGTCCAACCCTCTTCCTGGAGATCTACCGTCCTGTAGGTTTTCAGTCCAACCCTCTTCCTGGAGCTCTACCGTCCTGTAGGTTTTCAGTCCAACCCTCTTCCTGGAGATCTACCGTCCTGTAGGTTTTCAGTCCAACCCTCTTCCTGGAGCTCTACCGTCCTGTAGGTTTTCAGTCCAACCCTCTTCCTGGAGATCTATTGTCCTGTAGGTTTTCACTCCAACCCTCTTCCTGGAGATCTATCGTCCTGTAGGTTTTCACTCCAACCCTCTTCCTGGAGATCTACCGTCCTGTAGGTTTTCACTCCAACCCTCTTCCTGGAGATCTACCGTCCTGTAGGTTTTCACTCCAACCCTCTTCCTGGAGATCTATCGTCCTGTAGGTTTTCACTCCAACCCTCCTCCTGGAGATCTACTGTCCTGTAGGTTTTCAGCCCAACCCTATTTTAGTGTATCCGATTCAGCTAGTTAAGGTCTTGTTGAGCAGCTAATTAGTAGAATCAGGTGTGTTAAATTAGGATTGGACTGAAAACCCACAGGACGGTAGATCTCCAGGAAGAGGTTTGGACAGCCCTGGCCTAACCCTTTAATCATAGGCAATTGTGACATTGTTTAGCTAAAATCACAATGTTTCCATTTCTATAGTCATGTGACAAAGATTCTGTTTTAACTGAAATGTCAGCCATTTAGCAGATCTAAGTTTTTCGCATGAAATGTTTTATTTTCTTAATCAATCAAAATCCAGTATGCTATAACGTTTTAGGCCAAACAAATGCATTTTTAGGCCATATAAAGATCAGCTATGCATATGACTTAATGCAAACAGACACAAAATTGTTTCAGATTCTTTAATAAAAGACTCATAATCAGAAACAGGCAATAGGCTTTACAACTGGCTTCACGTTTTCCCAAATAGGTCTACAAGGAAACTCAATATATCTCAACGAAGTTGATTGTGTGAGGGGGTCTGTGCGCTGCGTTGTACTTCCACAAAACGTATTGCTCAACAAAACGACACGTAAGCGCACGTGTGTGTGTGTGTGTGTGTGTGTGTGTGTGTGTGTGTGTGTGTGTGAGAGAGAGAGAGCGAGTGAGGACACTTGTCTGGTAACATCTCTGTAAAGCTCTCCTAGGGATTCAGCCCAGCCTCTTTCTCTCTCTTTCTCTCTCCTGTTGTGTGTGTATGTGTGTGTTCTCCTGTGGTGTATGAGTGGATACACCGGGCGTGAGATAATAATGTTTGCACAGAGCACAGAACACTTGCTGGGTGGCTATCCATTATATGTTATTTTAATATTTAAATATATTCTGTAATTATACAAAAAGCATGGATTGTTTGGTGGCCAATGCCATATTTCAGTGCACTTTACATTACATTGCTATTATTGTGCAATAAATTACATTTCGATAAGGTTTCCGTTAACGTCTCTGCAGTAGTGAAAAACACATGATTCAATAAGCTACACCTTATCATAGTTCACCTCTGATTCTGTTGCATCACTACAGTATCTGCCACAAAATCAGAATTTTTTATTATTATTTTTTTATATCAGATATGCGATGTTCTGCTCATGTTTTTGGGTGGAAGTCAACGATGTGAGGGCGATGTGAGATGGAACAGCTTGAGGCAGCATTGGTCTGAGTGAATTAAAGATGAATTACCTTCTCAATAAGGACTAAGTGCTGTATCTGCCATGACTGTCACAGAGAATGAATAGATTCCAATGACTGGGCAGCTACAAGCGGGGGAGAGAGGGGAGTGAGGCCAGAAGGGGGAGGGAACGAGGGAGGGAAAGGGAGATGGAGAGGGAGTATTCTGTGATGTGTTGGCTTGTGTGGATAGAGAGAGAGAGAGAGAAACATACACAGAGAGAGAGAGAGAGCAAGAGAGAATATATATGTGTATATATATATAGAGAGAGGATATATATATATATATAGAGAGAGAGGGGGGGTAGAGGGTGGAGGTTGCAGAGAGAGAGGTAGAAGGGGGGGGAGAGGGGGGATGGAGACAGACAGGGAGGCGGGAGAGAGAGGGTGAGGGAGACGGAGACAGAGGCAGGGAGAAAGGTTCTTGTAAGCATGCTGTTACAGTCCTGAGCAATTTGAAAACTGATCACTTCCTACCCTTCTCTCTTTTCCTCCCATCTCTCAAGTCTTATCCCTCTCTCATATCATCATCCTCCTAACCTTATTCTCTCCATCATATCTCTTATCTTGCTCATCTCATCCTCATTTATAATTTTGTAGATTTTAGTCGTTTAGCAGAGCTACTCACAGTTCAACTTAAGATAGGCATAGAAAGCAAAGTACTGGTTAAGTTTTATTTTCGAGGTGAAGAGGAAGATTATTTCAGAAACTGTTTGAAGAGGTAGGGTTTCAGATGTTTTCAGGAAATAGGTAGGGACTCTGTTGTCCTAGCTTCCGGGGGAAGCTGGTTCAACCACTGGGGTGCCAGGACAGAGAAGAGCTTGGACTGGGCTGAGCAAGAGCTGCCGTCTGCAGGTGTGGGAGGGCCAAGAGACCTGATGTGCCAGAACGGACTGCTCAGGTTGGGGTGTAGGGTTTGAGCATAGCCTGAAGGTAGAGAGTGGCAGTTCCTCTTGCTGTTCCGTAGCTAAGCACCATGGTCTTGTAGTGGATGCGAACGTCGACTGGAAGTCAGTGGAGTGTGCGGAGGAACGGGGTGACATGAGAGAACTTGGGAAGGTTGAAAACCAGGTGGGTTGCAGCGTTCTGGATATGTGGCAGGGGTTTGATGGCACAAGTGGGGAGCCCAGCCAACAGCGAGTTGCAATAGTCCAGATGGATGAGAACAAGTGCCTGGATTAGGACCTGCACCGCTTCCTGTGTGAGGTAGGGTTGTACCCTATGAATGTTGTAGAGCATGAACCTGCAGGAGCGGGTAACTTCTTTGATGTTTACAGAGAACGACAGGGTGTTGTCCACAGTCACGCCAAGGTTCTTTGCACTCTGGGAGGTCGACACTGTGGAGTTGTCAACCGTGATGGGGGAGCCCTGGGGGACACCAGCAGTGAGAGTACGTGGTACAGACAGAGATCCTCTCCACGTCACCTGCTAGAAGCGGTCTGCCAGGTAGGATGCAATCCAAGAGTGTGCAGAGCCTGAGACACCCAGCCCTGAGAGGGTGGAGAGAATGATCTGATGATTCACAGCGTCAGAGGCAGCAGATAGATCTAGGAGAACAGACGAGAGAGAGTCAGCTATGGTAGTGCGGAGAGCCTCCGTGACACAGAGAAGAGCAGTCTCAGTTGAGTGACCCGTCTTGAAGCCTGACTGGTTAGGGTCAAGAAAATCGTTCTGAGAGAGAAAACAAGAAAGTTGATCAGAGAAAGCAGGCTCAAGTATTTTGGAAAGAAGAGAAAGAAGGGATACAGGTCTATAAATTTTGATGTCAGATGAGCCAAGTGTTGGTTTCTTGAGGAGGGGAGCAACTCGGGCCTTTTTGAAGTCAGAGGGGATGCAGTCAGTGGTCAGGGATGAGTTGATGAGGGAAGTGAGGAATGGGAGAAGGTCTCCAGAGATGGTCTGGAGAAGGGAGGAGGGGATGCAGCCAGTGGTCAGGGATGAGTTGATGAGGGAAGTGAGGAATGGGAGAAGGTCTACGGAGATGGCCTGGAGAAGGGAGGAGGGGATGGGGTCGAGCAGGCAGGTTGTTGGACGGCCAGACTTCGCTAGTCACAGGATGTCATCTGGAGAGAGAGGGGTGAAAGAGGTCAAGGTTCAGGGTAGTTCTGTGTGAATGGGACCAGTGAACTCAATAGGATGAGTAAATGAGTAGCAGATGTCATCAGCCTTTTTTTCAAAGTGGTTGATAAAGTCATCCGAAGAGTGAGGGGGAAGGGGTGGAGGAATAAGAAGGGAGGAGAAGGTGGAAAATCGTTGCCTAGGGTGAGAGGCAGAAGCTTGACATTTAGAGTGGTAAAAAGTTGCTTTAGCAGCAGATACACAGGAAGAGAAGGTAAAGAGGAGGCAGTGAAAGGATGATAGATCCTGCGGAAGTTTCGTTTTCCTCCAATTTCGCGCAGCCCTGTTCTGTAAGCTCGCAATGAGTCACTCAGCCACAGAGCAGAAGGGCAGGGCCGAGCCGGCCTGGGAGGAAAGTGGGCCGTGCGAGTCATAGGATGTGGAAAGGGAGGAGAGTAAAGTTGAAGAGGCAGAATCAGGAGACAGGAGAGAGAAGGATTTAGCAGAAGGGAGAAATGATAGGATAGAAGAGAGTAGTGGGAGAGAGAGAGTGAAGATTGCGATGGCCCATTGCCATCTGAGTAGGGGCTGAGTGGTTAGGGTTGGAGGAAAGGGAGACCTGGAGGGGGTAGGGGCTGAGTGGTTAGGGTTGGAGGAGAGGGAGACCTGGAGGGGGTAGGGGCTGAGTGGTTAGGGTTGGAGGAGAGGGAGGCCTGGAGGGGGTAGGGGCTGAGTGGTTAGGGTTGGAGGAAAGGGAGACCTGGAGGGGATAGGGGCTGAGTGGTTAGGGTTGGAGGAGAGGGAGACCTGGAGGGGGTAGGGGCTGAGTGGTTAGGGTTGGAGGAAAGAGACAGAAAAGGAAACAAAGTAGTGATCAGAGACCAGGAGGAGGGATTCTGTGAGATTAGTAGGAGAACAGCCTCCAGTAAAGATGAGGTCAAGCGTATTGCCTGCCTTGTTAGCTGGAGGGGATTGGGAAAGGGTGACGTCAAAAGAGGCAAGGAGGGGAAAGAGAAAGTTGGAAAGACATGAATCGAAGGCAAACGCCAGGAGGTTGAAGTCACCAAGTACAAAATGAGGTGAGCCATTATCAAGAAATTAGCTTATCAAGGTGTCAAGCTCATTGAGGAACTTTCCAAGGGCACCTGGTGGGTGATAGATGGCAGTAATGTTAAGCTTGAGTGGACAAGTGACAGTAACAGCATGGAATTCAAATGAGGAGACGGACAGGTGAGAGAGGGAGAAAGTAAAAAATCTCTACTGAAGAGCACACCTCCCTGTACTAATTTCTGATTGCCAAGGAGAGGTGAAGACACTCCACCCTCCAATACAACCACTGATTACCAAAACAACTCACAAATTGCCCTGCCCCTTGATCCTGGTTGGTGTCAACAAATATCTGCAAATGCTGAGCAGTCAGCAGTTTACACATCAAGTAGGCTAATGGGAAGACAGGCAGCACTGAAAGTAGATGGTCCTAGCTAGCAAAAAGACAGTATTAGACCACAACAGATAAAGACAAAAAAAATAAAAAATCATTCCTGGAGATATCAGGAGTCCTCTAGATATCATATGTCTTATCTCTCTCGTAGTCCGTTGCTCTCAGGATACTAAGCAGAGGACTGTCCTGTTTGGCCTGTTTGGTTGGAGGTCTTGCACTCTAATATATTCTCTCCGTCTTTTTGGCTTTTACAGTAAATGCTCCATATCTCCCAATAACGACAGAGGAAAACTGCAGACATCAAAGTAAAAAAAATATTTTAAATTGACTCCGGTTCTGAAGTGTGGGTGTTTAAACTGCACCAAACGGCTGTGGTGGCTAAATGGATTAGATTGTG
Organism: Salmo trutta; assembly: GCF_901001165.1. Taxonomy (NCBI): domain Eukaryota; kingdom Metazoa; phylum Chordata; class Actinopteri; order Salmoniformes; family Salmonidae; genus Salmo; species Salmo trutta. The sequence goes on from NW_021823425.1 coordinate 16,440, forward strand.
CGAGGCCTCCGGACGCAGGCAAAGCGCTAACTCAGAATGACACACTAATCCGCTAACGGTGCAAGAAAAAACACACAACGTCTGATAAGAGAAAAAGGACAGCTACTCACTTTTATACTGCTAACGGGAAACATTTATTATTTTGGATGGAGGGGTGTGTATTATAAATGCGTCTGTGTTTATTTTTGTACAGGCATTGGTGGGGGCACACGCACACACACACCCACACACAGATACATACACACTAACACATACACACACATACACATACGCACACACGCACCGACACACACACAGACACACACAGTGTCAGTGTAGAGTAAATGGTGTGTGTGGTGTGTCTTCTTGTCTTGTGTAATGAGGTGTGTGTGGATGTCTGTGTTCAGTAGGAGTGTGGATATGGAGGAGGAGGAGGAGGAGGAGGAGGAGAAGGAGAGAGAGTCTCTCGGAGAAGGTGATAATTAGCTTGTTGATCCAGGAGAACAGCCTCGTTACCATGGAAATCACACACACACACACACACACACAGACACACACACACACACACACACACACACACACACGCGCTTAAAGGCATGCAGACAGAGACAAACGCACGTTCACGCGGTTATACTTTCACTTACAAAATTGCATCATCAACGGAAACGTTGAATTATTTATTATATCAAAAATAATTTGAATATTCTGAGGATAATAGTGTCCACTGAGGTGTTATTTTCATTGGTCCAGAACATTGACAGCTATTCATAAAACATTGGAGGTGTTTTACAGTATGTAGATAGTCTTTGGTTTGATCGTATCGATGGTTGATCATATCAATGTCGTATCATATTAATATCATATAATATCACATCAATACGATCAATGGTGGATCATTTTCAATGTGACTGATTGAGTTGATAAGCTAGCTGTTTGACTAACACCTACATGCACTGTACCGAATGCTTCTCTCAAGAGAATACCATTGAAAATAAAGAAGGCTTTCTATGGACTAGTCCCTCTGACACAAGGGTTTGGGGGAAGACAAAACAACTCACAATACCTCTCCACTCTGTCAGTGCTGGGTAAAGGTCACATGATTTGTCGTCCCCAGTCTGAAGCATTAGTCGCTAGTGTGCTAGCGTAAATCACTCTCTCACCAACCAAACCCCACAGATTCATTTAAATGCCGGCGTTGTCGAAGTAATATCTGGCGAGCACTGGCAAAAAACATGTCATATTCAATCCTATTTCAACGACGGACTTTTCACCTACAGCCGAGCCGCTCTTCCCATCATACAGACGGAGCTTTTATAAATCAGCAACCTCTTATATTTCACCCCTGTCAGATAATGACAGGGGTAGAGAAACCGAGTGTGAATTACAGACCTACAGTATAATATGGCCTTCGTTCTGATTGCTTCTGGGTTTTAACTCCTAAACTTGGAATAAGGTTAATTATAAGGTATCCTATTGCAATATTGAGTCCTATGGTTTAGAGGGTCAACACCAGAAGTCAATGGGTATCTGTAGGAGGAAGGTAAATGGTGGAGGAAATTAAGCTTGGAATGTACTTAGTGTAGGGAAAACGATCACATGTGGCAGGCATTGATAAGGGGAGAGAGTCATGGATTAGTGATTTTATTTATTTAACTAGGCAAGTCAGTTAAGAACAAATTCTTATTTACAATGATGGCTTAGGAACAGTGGGTTAACTGCCACCCCAGTGATGAAGGGGGTCAAGGTCAGGTCAGGTCACATGAAGGGAGAAGGAACAGTTTATTACCCGTATCACCACATTTCCTGCCTAGCAACAGAGATGTGTCACGCCCTGATCTGTTTTACCTGTCTTTGTGATTGTCTCCACCCACCTCCAGGTGTCACTTGTTTTCCCCATTAGTATTCGGTGTATTTATCCCTGTGTTTCCTGTCTCTCTTTGCCAGTTTGTCTTGTTTTGCCAAGTCAACCAGCGTTTTCCCTAGCTCCTATTTTTCCCAGTCTCTGTTTTTTCCAGGTCCTTCTGGTTTTGACCCTTGCCTGTCCTGATGCCGTATCTGCCTGCCTGACCACTCTGCCTGCTCTGACCTCGAGCCTGCCTATCCCCTTGTACTGTTTGGACTCTCACCACAACACCCATCCTCGTCCATCTGGCTCCGTCCCGTCAATTTGTGGTAGAGGTTGATGCTTCTGATGTTGGAGTGCGGTCTGCCCAGGACCAAAAGCTCCATCCCTGTGCCATTGTCTCAATTCTGCAGAGAGGAATTATGACGTAGGCAACCGAGAACTCCTGGCAGTCAAGATGGACCTGGAAGAGTGGAGGCACTGGCTGGAAGGAGCAGAACAGCCATTCCTGGTCTGGGCTGACCATAATATTTTTGAATATCTCCGTACAGCCAATCGCCATAACTCCAGGCAGACCCGGTGGGCTTTATTGTTTACTAGATGCGCAAGGCACAACGTTCCCAGCCTGAACCTGAAGGGGGTAACGGCTAACCGGTTGTTTGCCCCTAACTCAGTCCGGTCCCGGGTCCTAGAATGGGCTCATTCCTCCAGGCTGACCTGTCATCCAGGTTCCCGTCGTACCCTAGCTGTACTTCGACAACGTTTCTGGTGGCCCACAATGGTTCCTGACGTCTCTGCCTTCGTCGCCGTGTGCACAATGTGTGCTCAGAACAAGACTCCACGGCAAGCTCCTTCTGGCCTCCTTCAGCCACTACCTCTCCCTCATCGTCCCTGGTCCCTTATCTCTCTGGACTTTGTCACTGGGCTCCCTCCGTCTGATGGCAACCCTGTCATTCCGACGGTAGTGGACAGGTTCTCCAAGGACGCCCATTCCATCCCTCTCCCCAAACTACCCTCTGCCAAGAAGACGCCCCAGCTTATGGTGCAGCACGTCTTCCAGATCCATGGACTCCCGGTGGACATGGTCTCCGACCGGAGTCCTCAGTTCTCGTATCAGTTCTGGAAGGCGTTCTGCACCCTTATTGGGTCGTCGGCCAGCCTGTCCTCCGGATTCCATACCCAATCCAATGGCCAGTCGGAGCGAGCTAACCAGGACCTAGATACCACCCTAAGATGTCTGGTCTCAACCAATCCCACTACCTGGAGCCGACAATTGGTCTGGGTGGAGTATACCCGGAACACCCTTCCCTGTTCAGCCACGGGACTCACCCCATAGAGCACTCAAAAGGGGAGTCAGCCTCCACTCTTCCCAGAATGTTCCCTCGGCCCAGATGTTTGTCCGCCGCTGTCGACGTACCTGGAGAAGAGCTCGGGTGGCACTTCTCAAGACCAATTCCAGGTATCGTCGACAAGCAGATCACCGCCGGACTCCAGCTCCCCACTACCACATTGGGCAGATGGTATGGCCTTCCACTCAGGATCTGCCCCTTCGGGTGGAGTCCCGCAAACTGTCCCCACGTTTCATTGGTCCTTTTCCCATCTCTAGAGTCCTTAGTTCCACTGCTGTCCGTCTTGTGTTACCCCGTACCCTCTGTATTCACTCTACTTTCCATGTGTGTAGAATTAAGCCTGTGTCTCACAGACCTTTGCCTTCTGTCTCCAGGTCCATCCCTCCCCCCAGTGTCATCGACGGCCATCCGGCAAACACGGTGAAACGCCTCCTGGGTGTTCAACCCCGGGGCAGGGGTTTCCAGTACCTGGTTGACTGGGAGGTTTACGGGCCGGAGGAGAGGTGCTGGGTTCCCGCTAGAGACATCCTGGACCCGGCCCTCATCTCCGACTTTCACCTCCGACACCCCGGTCAGCCAGGTATGCGCCCAGGTAGGACGCCAGGCGGCGTCCCTAGGGGGGGGTACTGTCACGCCCTGATCTGCTTCATTTGTCTTTGTGATTATCTTCACCCACCTCCAGGTGTCAGCTGTTTTCCCCATTAGTCCCCGGTGTATTTATCCCTGTGTTTCCTGTCTCTCTGTGCCAGTTCGTCTTGTTTTGCCAAGTCAACCGGCGTTTTTTCTAGCTCCTATTTTTCCCAGTCTCTGTTTTTTCTTAGCTCTCCTGGTTTTGACCCTTGCCTGTCCTGATGCCGTATCCACCTGCCTGACCACTGTGCCTGTTCTGACCTCGAGCCTGCCTATCCTCTTGTACTGTTTGGACTTTGACCTAATCACTGAACCCCTGTCTATCCTGACCTCGAGCCTGCCTATCGCCTGGTACTGTTTGGACTCTGACCTGGTTTATGAACTCTCGCCTGTCCCCGACATGCCTTTTGCCTACCCCTTTTGTGCTAATAAATATCGGCGCTCAACCATCTGCCTCCTGTGTCTGCATTTGGGTCTTGTCTTGTGCCCTTATAGAGATGTAATGGTTAGAGAGTGTATATACATTACCACTGGTGGAACCATGACTTTGTCTAACAGCTGTATTCACCCAATGGGCGAATAAACTTATTATAAGGTTTCATAGTGTCTATTTCTTACTCTGATAATTACAACTTAACAGTTCAACGCTCTTTTTTCACTCACTTCTCCTGCCAAAGTCCTAGAAGGCAACTCCGAAATAGACCCATAATAGGATCCCGTGCTTGTTTTTGCATTGAGTCATAGGAATTTAGCATAACAAAATGAATTACATTTCCTTGGCTATTATGGCTGAGCATGTGAATCATCATGCTGTGAAACAAACAAACAAATGACAAGACAGAACAAAAAGCAAACAATGGACAAGCATCGGTCGCAATCCCACCCAAACTTAAACCCACCTAAACTTTAAATTTAGAAGTGTTTTCGACACCCTGGGTTGCTCTTTCGGCACAGTCCTTCCAAGGTGCATGTGTTCAATCCCAGTGGTAAAATCTGTGTATATATTTGTTTTGTATTTTTAAACCTATTCCAAACCTTAACCCACCTTAACCATTCGGAATGAATGACCAAACTTAACAGTGAAGTTGTTTTTGTTTTAATCCTATCCAAAACCTTAACCCTTAATTTAAGCATTTGGAATTAATGATGGAGGGATAGAGTAACCCAGGCTGTCAAAAACACTTCGAAATGTGAAGTTTGGAGCAACTTCGAAATTTGATGAAAAAAAAGGCCTATTTAGACAAAATAAAAAATACGACTTATTTTCTCATTAGAACGACTTAGTATCTTGTTGGAACAATTTTTTTTTTAATAAGTTGTTGGACGACATAAGAGAGTCCAATATTTTTTGGGCTTCAGGGATTCCATATTCAAGTACAGACATTGATGCAGGCACACGCACACACACACACACACACACACACACACACACACACACACACACACACACACACACACACACACACACACACACACACACACACACACACACACACACACACACACACACAGTGTCAGTAAATGGTGTGTGTGGTGTGTCTTCTTGTCTTGTGTAATGAGGTGTGTGTGGAGGAGGAGGAGGAGGAGAAGTAGGAGGAGGAGGAGGAGGAGGAGGAGGAGGAGAAGGAGAGAGAGTCTCTCGGAGAAGGTGATAATTAGCTTGTTGATCCAGGAGAACAGCCTCGTTACCCCGGACATCAGACATATACACGCACAGACACACACACACACACACACACACACACACACACACACACACACACACACACACACACACAATCACACACACGTGTGCATGCATGCATACATACACATCAAATGATATGCATGTGCCACATACATTGCAGACAACAGTTTAAGATTAACAGTGAAGTGCCTATTTACGCCTCCTTTTAAATGCTTATAAATGCACACACACACACACACACATGCGCCCGCACACACTCGCAAGCATGCACAGACACACGCACCCGCGAACAAATGCTTTCGCACACATGTGCACACTCACACCGGCCAGGCACACGCAGACAGAGACGCGCGCATCCACATTCACAGTTATACTTTCACTTACAAAATGACACAATGATTATTTCAAAAATCATTTGAATATTCTGAGGATAATGAGGTGACCACTGAGGTGTTATTTTCATTGGTCCAGAACATTGACAGCTATTCATAAAACATTGGAGGTGTTTTACAGTATGTAGATAGTCTTTGGTTTGATCGTATCGATGGTTGATCATATCAATGTCATATCATATTAATATCATATAATATCACATCAATATGATCAATGTTGGATCATTTTCAATGTGACTGATTGAGTTGATAAGCTAGCTGTTTGTCTAACACCTACATGCACTGTACCAAATGCTTCTCTCAAGAGAATACCACTGAAAATAAAGAAGGAGTTCTGTAGACTATTCCCTCTGACACACTGCCGGTGTTGTCAAAGTAATATCTGTCTTATTCAATCCTATTTCAACAACGGACCTTTCTCCTACAGCAAAGCGGCTCTTCCCATCACACAGACGGCATGTTTATTAGATAATGACAGGGGTAGAGAAACCAAGTGTGACCTTCATCTAAACTGGTCCAATCCCTGCTGGGGGAAGCGGCTTTTAGTGACGCGACTGTAAATGGTTGGAGTCGATCGAGAGAATGAGAGAGAGAATCAGGTGGACAAAAACTAGCCATGTTGGCCTCCCGAGTGGCGTAGCGGTCTAAGTCACTGCATCGCAGCACTAGTGTCGTCACTACATACCCGGGTTCGATCCCAAGCTGTGTCGCAGCTAACCAGGAGATCCATGAGACCTATAGCGCACAATTGGCCCTATGTCCACCCGGTTAGTGGAGGTTTTGGCCGACCAGGATGTCCATGTCCCATCACGCTCTAGCAACTCCTTGTGGCGGGCCTTGGCTCATGCATGCTGACTTCGGTCGTCAGTTGTATAGTGTTTCCTCCAACACATTGGTGCAGCTGGCTTCCGGGTTAAGCGAGCAGTGTGTAAAGAAGCAGTGCGGCTTGGCAAGGACATGTTTTGGAGGACGCATGGCCCTCAACCTCTCTCGAGTCCGTATGGGAGTTGCAGCGATGGTACAAGACTGTAACTACCAGTTGGATGTAACAAAAAAATAACCATGTTGAATATGAGGCAGCATTAAATAGTATTGATATTGAAAACTTGATTGACATTTTATTTAATCTAAATTAGCCAATGATAAATTGACCAGGCCTTCCTAAGTGGACTCAACATTTTATTAACCAAAAGTCAAATTGGATTCCTCCCTCAACAGTGAACAACAGATTACATACAGAGCATTCAGAACGTATTCATACCCCTTGATGTACTCCACATTTTGTTGTGTTACAGCCTGAATTGAAAATTGATTAAATAGATTGTTTTCTCACCCATCGACACACAAAACCATAATGAGAAAGTGAAAATATGTTTTTCAAATTTATTGATAATGAAATACAGAAATATCTCATTTACATACCGTACCAGTCAAAAGTTTGGACACACTTACTCATTCAAGGGTTTTTCTTTATTTTCACTATTTTCTACATTGTATAATAATAGTGAAGACATCAAAAATATGAAATTGAGTTGACAAACTGGCAACAGAGACACAGGTATAATTACCCAGGGGATAATGGGGAAGATGGGCAACACCTGGAATAGGGTGGAGACAAGCACATGGACAGTTGAAACAGATCAGGGCGTGACACATGCAACTTATTATATGACTTGTTAAGCACATTTTTACTCTTGAACTTATTTAGCTTTGCCATATCAAAGGGGCTGAATGCTTATTGACCTTACATTTTTTTGTAAACATTTCTGAAAACATAGTTCCACTTTGACATTATGGGGTATTGAGTGTCGGCCAGTGACAAAACATCTGAATTTAACACAACAAAATGTGGAAAAAGTTCTGTCTTCCCTGTCCACCAAACTCACAAACAATTTGCCTGTTTTATAGACATTTAAAATGCCTTTGATTTCATATGGCATAAAGGTATGTTCTTTGAAGTCCATCAAAGTGGTGTAGGAGGCTAAGGTCTATGATATTATTCATGTGATCTTTAAGGGAAACATATGTTGTGTAAATGTAAACAACAAAAGAACATCATTCTTTAGTCAGGACAGAGGAGTGAGACAAGGTTGTAACATGAACCCAACCTTATTCAATAGCTATATAAATTAACAGGCTACCATATTAGAATGATCTACATCTCTGGAACTCACCCTAGAAGACAAAGAAATAATGTTTATTTTATATGCCGATGACTTAGTAATCTTGTCACCAACAGAACAGGGACTACAACAAAGCCTGTCTTTGCTAAACAGTATTGTAAGGACTGGGCACTATCCATTAATATGGAGAGAAAAAAAACGAAGTGATCTTTCAGAAAAAGTCCACATCTCAGGAAAGTACATATAATTTCACCCTAGGAGAAACAACCCTGAAACACACCACCAACTACACTTGCCTTGGTCTGAATAGAAGTTAATCTGGGCAGTTTGACATGGCCATAAATTCTCTAACAGATAAAACAGGCAGAGCATATTTTGCAATTAGAAAGACCCTATATCAATGGAGAAATATATTGTAGGTGTGCAGAGAAATGCCCCAAACCTAGCCTGTAACATTGTCTCACATGAAATAGTGTCACTGCTCCACAACGCTCGTCCCTCAACCGATATGTCTTGTGGGATGTTGAACTCATATTCAAATTTGAATATTGAGCAATATCCACCGTTTCAAAATTGTTAAGATAGTTACACATACTTTATGTCATTGTGCTCTCCTATGATTCTATGACACAGGAAGAAAACTAGCTAAATTATTGCAAATGTTGTAACAGTGATTTAATAGTTTTGCAATTGCGAGAAAATAAAAAAACAAACCAGTGGCTATCACATTCTGTGCCAGGACGTTGGTCACCAGTGCAGAGACTTCAACAGCTGTGTAGCTAACTGTTGTAGCTAGCTAGCTTACTGGCATAGCTAGCTAGTCAGCTAGATCTTCCTTCACTGACATAAAAGCTTGCTTTGTCTGTTTAATTAAGAGGAATTGACTGTCATCAGAAATCAATCCGTAGATCAGTATGTTTCCACAACAATCGTATCATTGGGTCAGCTGAGCACAGCAGCTGACTCGGGAGGCTACTGTAATGTTTTGTGGCAGAACAACAGCTGTTTCATGAAAACTCATAATAATGTAAGCATTAGCACTACCTGCTACAGTAGCTTGGTAGCTAGCTTTTATCGGAAGATTAAACATTGTGTGTGCAGCACTAAGCAGGTAGCTGGTTGGTTAGCAGCATCGTTTCAGTGAAATAGGGTTTCAGTCAAATATGATTTGACTGAAACTTCAGAAATACTGCTAGTTGAAGCACAATAATCCTTAGCTGTACAATGACAAGACTAAGACTTCCTCACCAAAAAACATTATTGACATCAATACAGTTTTAAGGCCTAAAAGGGGTTCAGCAGAAGATGTCAGCTAGGTAATATTATGGCAGCCCGTTGTAACCGGACAACTTTTGATCCATCCCATTACCGATTGCTCGATACGAAACAGATCACTACTCTATCAAAACTTTGGAGATTCCCCCTAGCACTCCAAATTAATAAGAAAAGAGCCAAATTCTGGACTCACCTAGCACACTGTGATGCAGAATGTTATCATCACAAGGCTTTCTTATGCAAACATCACAACCCAGAAAGTGACCCTTTAGAGCAACTGGCCCAGAAGCAAATAGAAATCTCTAACTAAAATACTGTACACACAGTTATTTTAATTACAAACCTCAATGTTACCAAATTATAAATCGAAATATCAAATTAGCACAACACCTTGTCAAAATTAGCAATGTACAGACTCAGTGACCATAGCCTGGCCATAGAGATGCCATAGAACAACATGGATGGTCAGAGAAGAAAGACTATGTAAACACTGTGGTCATGTGAACTAGAGAATGAGCAAAACTTCCTACCTCACTGCTGCACATATGACTCAATCAAAGGTATTTATCTCCTGAAATTTAAAGAAAGAATTGCAGGATTTCTTCAACTGCCTGTTGAGGAGAATCTGCATTTTGTTAGGACAAAACGTAGAGATAGTAGATATTGCTGCAGATTGCCCTGGCCTGTCATAAAATAATTGAGACAATAGATCTAGCTGAAATTTAAGTCCTGGCCTGTCATAGTATAATAGAGACAGTAGATCTAGCTGCATATTGTCCTGGTCGTCAAAATAACAGAGAGAGTAGATCTAGCTGCAGATTGTCCTGGTCTGTCATAATATAATAGAGACAGTAGATCTAGCTGCAGATTGTCCTGGTCTGTCACAATATAATAGAGATAGTAGACCTGGCTCCAGATTATGTCCTGGTCTGTCATAATATAATAGACACATTAGATCTGGCTGCATATTATATCCTGGTCTGTCATAATATAATAGAGACAGTAGATCTAGCTGCAGATTGTCCTGGTCTGTCACAATATAATAGAGACAGTAGATCTATCTCCAGATTATATCCTGGTCTGTCCTAATAGAGACAGTAGATCTAGCTGCAGATTATATCCTGGTCTGTCATAATAGAGACAGTAGATCTAGCTGCAGATTATATCCTGGTCTGTCATAATAGAGACAGTAGATCTAGCTGCAGATTGTCCTGGTCTGTCATAATATAATAGAGACAGTAGATCCCACCATGTCATATGCATCAGCCCTTTCAGACTGAATTTCTCACTTGTTGCTGTTAGTTTACTTTTTGTTCATTATTTCCATGTATAATTGTTTTGTTGATATATATTATTGCTGTTTCTCAAACATACTGTTAATTTATGTAATACTTTATATTTGTCCCCCAAAGGCTAACTTGCTAGCACCGGTCTGTTAACTGCTAGATTGCTTGCCCCGGTCTGCTATCTGCTAGCCCCGGTCTGCCAACTGCTGGCTAAACCGGCCTACTAAATGTTAGCTTGCTAGCATCGGCCTGCTAACTGTCTGAATAACCGTGTCCCCAGTCAGCCCAACCACTCAATGGACCCATATGTTCAATTGGCTACGCATGCCTCTCTCTAATATCAATATGCCTCGTCCATTACTGTCCTGGTTAGTGATTACTGTCTTATTTCACTGTAGAGCCTCTAGCCCTGCTCAATATGCTTTAACCAACCATGTTGTTCCACCTCCGACATATGCGATGACATCACCTGGTTTAAACGTCTCCAGAGACTATATCTCTCTCATCATTACTCAATGCCTAGGTTTACCTCCAATGTACTCACATCCTACCTTAACTTTGTCTGTACACTATGCCTTGAATCTATGCTATCGTGACCAGAAACCTGTTCTTTTTACTCTCTGTTCCGAACGTGCTAGACGGCCAGTTCGTAAAGCCTTTAGCCGTACCCTTATCCTACTTCTCCACTGTCCCTCTGGTGATGTGGAGGTTAATCCAGGACCTGCAGTGCCTAGCTCCACTCCCACTCCCCAGGTGCTCTCATTTGTTGACTTCTGGATCCGTAAAAGCCTTGGTTTCATGCATGTTAACATTAGAAGCCTACACCCTAAATTTGTTTTACTGACTGCTTTGGCACACTCTGCCAACCCGGATGTCTTAGCCGTGTCTGAATCCTGGCTTAGGAAAACCACCGAAAAACCTGAAATCTCCATCGCTAACTATAACATTTTCCGCCAAGATAGAACTGCCAAAAGGGGGCGGTGTTGCAATCTACTGCAAAGATAGCCTGCAGAGTTCTGTATTACTATCCAAGTCTGTACCCAAACAATTTGAGCTTCTACTTCTAAAAATGCACCTTTCCAGAAACAAGTCTCTCACCGTTGCCGCTTGCTATAGACCACCCTCTGCCCCCAGCTGTGCCCTCGATACCATATGTGAATTGATTTCCCCCCATCCATCTTCTGAGCTTGTGCTACTAGGTGACCTAAACTGGGACATGCTTAACACCCCGGCCATCCAATCTAAGCTTGATGCCCACAATCTCACACAAATGATCAATGAACCTACCAGGTACAACCCCAAATCCGTAAACAGGGGCACCCTCATAGATGTCATCCTAACTAACTCGCCCTCCAAATACACCTCTGCTGTTTTCAATCAAGATCTCAGCGATCACTGCCTCATTGCCTGCATCCGTAATGGGTCTGCAACCAAACAACCACCCCTCATCACTGTCAAACGCTCCCTAAAACACTTCTGCGAGCAGGCCTTTCTAATCGACCTGGCCGGGGTATCCTGGAATGACATTGACCTCATCCCGTCAGTAGATAATGCCTGGCTATTCTTTAAAAGTGCCTTCCTCACCATCTTAAATAAGCATGCCCCACTCAAAAAAAATTGAACTAGGAATAGATATAGTCCTTGGTTCACTCCAGACCTGTCTGCCCTTGACCAGCACAAAAACATCCTGTGGCGTTCTGCATTAGCATCAAATAGCCCCCGTGATATGCAACTTTTCAGGGAAGTTAGGAACAAATATACACAGGCAGTTAGAAAAGCTAAGGCTAGCTTTTACAAACAGAAATTTGCATCCTGTAGTACTAACTCAAAAAAGTTCTGGGACACTGTAAAGTCCATGGAGAATAAAAGCACCTCCCCACAGCTGCCCACTGCTCTGAGGCTAGGAAACACTGCTACCACCGATAAATCCACTATAATTGAGCATTTCAATAAGCATTTCTCTACGACTGGCCATGCTTTCCACCTGGCTACCCCTACCCCGGTCAGCTGCCCGGCACCCTCCACAGCAACCTGCCAATGCCCCCACCATTTCTCCTTCACTCAAATCCAGATAGCTGATGTTCTGAAAGAGCTGCAAAATCTGGACCCCTACAAATTAGCCGGGCTAGACAATCTGGACCCTCTCTTCTAAAATTATCTGCCGAAATTGTTGCAACCCCTATTACTAGCCTGTTCAACCTCTCTTTCGTATCGCCTGTAGCTCAGTTGGTAGAGCATGGTGTTTGCAACGCCAGGGTTGTGGGTTCGATTCCCACGGGGGGGCCAGTACGAGAAAAAAAAATGTATGAAATGAATTGAAATGTATGCATTCACTACTGTAAGTCGCTCTGGATAAGAGTGTCTGCTAAATGACTAAAATGTAAATGTAAAATGTCTGAGATTCCCAAAGATTGGAAAGCTGCCGTGGTCATCTCCCTCTTCAAAGGGGGTGACACTCTAGACCCAAACTGCTACAGACCTATATCTATCCTACCCTGTCTTTCTAAGGTCTTTGAAAGCCAAGGTAACAAACAGATTAATCAATCATTTCCAATCCCACTGTACCTTCTCTGCTATGCAATCTGGTTTCAGAGCTGGTCATGGGTGCACCTCAGCCACGCTCAAGGTCCTAAACGACATCATAAGCTCCATCGATAAGAGACATTACTGTGCAGCTGTATTCTGGCCAAGGCTTTCGACTCTGTCAATCACCATATTCTTATTGGCAGACTCGACAGCCTTGGTTTCTCAAATGATTGCCTTGCCTGGTTTACCAACTACTTCTCTGATAGAGTTCAGTGTGTCAAATCAGAGGGCTCTGGCAGTCCCATTGGGTGTGCCACAGGGTTCAATTCTCGGGCCGACTCTCTTCTCTGTACACATCAATGATGTTGCTCTTGCTGCTGGTGATTCTCTGATCCACCTCTACGCAGATGACACCATTCTGTATACTTCTGGCCCCTCTTTGGACACTCTGTTAACTAACCTCCAGACGAGCTTCAATGCCATACAACTCTCCTTCCGTGGCCTCCAACTGCTCTTAAACGCAAGTAAAACTAAATGCATGCTTTTCAATCGGTCACTGCCCGCACCTGCTCGCCCGTCCAGCATCACTACCTTGGACGGCTCTGACTTAGAACTACAAATACCTGGGTGTCTGGTTAGACTGTAAACTCTCCTTCCAGACTCACATTAAAACCTGTTTGGGACAGGGGGTAATATTTTCACGTTCGGATGAAAAGCATGCCCAGAGTAAACTGCCTGCTACTCGGGCCCAGAGTCAAATATTTGCATATTATTAGTAGATTTGGATAGAAAACACTGAAGTTTCTAAAACTGTTTGAATGATGTCTGTGAGTATAATAGAACTCATATAGTAGGCAAAAACCTGAGAAAAATCCAAACAGGAAGTGGGAAATCTGAGGTTTGTAGTTTTTCAAGTGATTGCCTATCCAAACTACAGTGTCTGTGGGGTCATTGTGCACTTCCTAAGACTTCCACTAGATGTCAACAATCTTTAGAACCTTCTTTCATGCTTCTACTGTGACTGGGGAGAGAATAAGAGCTGACTCAACAAGTGGACTGCCTGAAGCCAATGAGTTGTTTGCCGCGCGGGCATCCATGCGCACCATTCCTTCTTTTTCCTCTGTATGAATACGCTATTTATGTTGGAATATTATCGAAGATTTATGATAAAAAGACCCTAAGGATTGATTGTAAACATCGTTTGACATGTTTCTACGAACGGTAATGGAACTTTTTGACTTTTTGTCTCGGGTTTTGCGCTTGCGCATTTTGCCGTTGGAATAGTGATCTGAACGCGCGAACAAAAGTAAGTATTTGGACATAAATATGGAGTTTATCGAACAAAACTAAAATTTCTTGTGGAAGTGGGAGTCCTGGGAGTGCATTCCGACGAAGATCAGCAAAGGTAAGTGAAGATTTATAATACTATTTCTGAGTTTTGTTGACTCCAAAACTGGGCGGGTATAGCTGCCGTGGTCATCTCTGAGCTCTGTACTCAGAATATTGAACAATGTGCTTTTGCTGTAAAGCTGTTTTGAAATCTGACACAGCGGTTGCATTAAGGAGAAGTGTATCTATAATTCTTTCAATAACTGTTGTAAATTTGATCAACGTTTATTATTTTTGTAAATTGATGTGCTCATTCACCAGAAGTTTTGGAGGAAAAACATTTTCTGAACATCACGCGCCAATGTAAAATGGTTTTTTTGGATATAAATAACCTGATGAAGATCGTCAAAGGTTAGTGATGAACTTTTTGAGGCTAGTTGGACGCTAGCAAAAATACTCATTATAAACGTTGATAAAATATTAAACTGTTATTCAAAGAATTATAGATTAACATCTCCTGAATGCAACCACATTGACAGATTTCAAAATAACTTTACTGGGAAAGCACACTTTGCAATAATCTGAGTACTGTGCTCAGAAAAATACACTACGCAATACAGATACCCGCTATTTTGGAGTCATCTAAATGCATAAATAGCATTAGAAATATTCACTTACCTTTAATAATCTTCATCAGAAGGCACATCCATGAATCCCAGGTCCACAATAAATGTTGTTTTGTTCGATAAAGTTCATAATTTATGTCCAAATAACTCCATGTTGTTTGCGCGTTCAGTAAGCTACTCAAAATGTAGGACGCGCGAGGAAAATGTCACGACGAAAAGTAAAAAAAATAGATATATTTACGTTCGTTCAAACATGTCAAACGTTGCATAGCATCAATCTTTAGGGCCATTTTAACATGAAACTTCAGTAATATTCCAACCGGACGATTCCATTGTCTTGAAAAACGTTTTGGAACACAGCGACCTCTCGCGTGAATCCGCCCCAATGAACTAACGTCCTTCCCTGGGTCAACAACTTCCAACTTCCTTTGTTGGTTCTCTGTTCACCATAGATGCCTCAAACAACTTTCTAAAGACTGTTGACATCTAGTGGAAGCCTTAGGAAGTGCAAAATGAACCCTAACTCACTGTGTGTTAGATAGGCACTTGAAAAAACTACAGGCACTAGATTTTCATATCCTGGTTGTATTTTTCTCAGGTTTTTGCCTGCCATGTGAGTTCTGTTATACTCACAGACACCATTCAAACAGTTGTAGAAACTTCAGAGTGTTTTCTATCCAAATCTACTAATAATATGCATATTCTAGTTTCTGGGCCAGAGTAGTAACCTGTTTAAATTGGGTACGTTTTTCATCCGGCCGTGAAAATACTGCCCCCTAGCCCAGACAGGTTAATTTTAGCTGTATTTCTGGTTTTTGTGACGCCTCTCCTTGCTTGGAAAATGGCTGTTTGGTTTTTCTTGTCTCAGCGCTGTCCTAACATCATCTAATGTTATGCTTTCGCCGTAAAGCCTTTTTCAAATCGGACAATGTGGTTGGATTAACGAGAACTTTATCTTTAAATGGTGTAAAATAGTTGATTGTTTGAGAAATTTGAATTATGAGATTTTTGTTGTTTTGTATTTTGCGCCCTGCTATTCCATTGGCTGTAGGCGAGGGGTCCCGCTAGCGGAACGTCTGTCCTCAACAGGTTTTAAGCATCTCCAATCTAAAATTAAATCTAGAATCGGCTTCCTATATCGCAACAAAGCATCCTTCACTCATGCTGCCAAACATCCCCTCGTAAAACTGACCATCCTACCGATCCTAGACTTCGTGATGCCACTTATAAAATAGCCTCCAACACTCTACTCAACAAACTGGATGCAGTCTATCACAGTGCCATCCGTTTTGTCACCAAAGCCCCATACACTACCCACCATTGCAACCTGTACGCTCTCATTGGTTGGCCCTCGCTTCATACTCGTCGCCAAACCCACTGGCTTCAGGTTATCTACACGTCTCTGCTAGGTAATGCACCGCCTTATCTCAGCTCACTGGTCACCATAGGAGCACCCACACGTAGCACGCGCTCCAGCAGGTATATCTCACTGGTCACCCCCAAAGCCAATTCCTCCTTTGGCCGCCTTTCCTTCCAGAACTCTGCTGCCAATGACTGGAACGAACTGCAAAAATCTCTGAAGCTGGAGACTCATATCTCCCTCACTAGCTTTAAGCACCAGCTGTCAGAGCAGCTCACAGATCACTGCACCTGCACATAGCCCATTTGTAAATAGCCCATCTATCTACCTACCTCATCCCCATACTGTATTTATTTATTTATCTTGCTCCTTTGCACCCCAGTATCTCTACTTGCACATTCATCTTCTGCACATCTACCATTCCAGTGTTTTATTGCTATATTGTAATTACTTCACCATCATGGCCTATTTATTGCCTTAACTTACCTCATTTGCACTCACTGTATATAGACTTTTTGTTTTCTTTTGTTCTATTGTGTTATTGACTGTATGTTTTGTTTATTCCATCTGTAACCCTGTGTTGTTGTATGTGTTGAATTGCTACGCTTTATCTTGGCCAAGTCGCAGTTGCAAATGAGAACTTGTTCTCAACTAGCCTACCTGGTTAAATAAAGGTCAAATAAATAAAATAAATAAAAAATAAATAAATACATTGCTTTGGCAAAAGTGGCAACCACCCATTCATGCCAATAAAGCATTTATTGCATTGGATATTGAATTGAATTCGTGTTTTAAGTGAAGTATGCTTGGAAATTGTCTCAGAGGGGTGAATGTAATCATAATGTACTCATAATGTCTTCTGTCTTTCTGTCTTTCTCTTTCTCGCTCTCTCTCACTTTCCCTCTTTTCCTCTCTCTCTCTCTCTCTCTCTCTCTCTCTCTCTCTCTGTGTCTCTCTTCTTCCACTTGTCTTTGGTAATACTCACAGGCAAGCATTAACTTTTATACTTCATTCAACAAATCCAATAATTTAAGCCGAGCCGATTCCCATTATTTTTTCCCACCAAAGGAACTCTGTCGGGCATTCATTTAAATCCCTCCTGTATGAAGTCATATCCTTTCTAGCATGGGCCTAACAACTAAGTGCAGTTTTTTTGCCGTGGTATGAGAAGCGGACACATGAGGAAAGCTGATTAAATGATCTCAAAAGCCTTTCTTTTACTCCATAGAGATTTCTCCTCCCCCTTTCCAATAAGGTCTCATTAAAAACCTTTGTTCCAAACAGACGGAGGCTGGGTTCTTACCATTGATCGTCTAGGAGTGTCTGAAATGAGAAATACAATGGTTATATTCTCCATGAATAGCTGCAATTTTTTTGGAGCTCAAGGATTTTGTCCAGGTTTTAAATGAGTTGCTCAGTGGTTTTAAAGTAACACAATGACATAAAAGTTTCACCAGGGGATTTTTTTTTATTTGTGTCTCTCCCTTTCTATATTTTATTCACTGGAAGAAAATCTGGCCCACTTTTCAAAGCGTCTTTCTAATTTACATTTGTACTTTACTCAACAGGAAAGAACATGGTGAGTAATTTACATGTGTACTTTACTCAACAGGAAAGAGCATGGTGAGTAATTTACATGTGTACTTTACTCAACAGGAAAGAGCATGGTGAGTAATTTACATGTGTACTTTACTCAACAGGAAAGAACATGGTGAGTAATTTACATGTGTACTTTACTCAACAGGAAAGATCATGGTGAGTAATTTACATGTGTACTTTACTCAACAGGAAAGAACATGGTGAGTAATTTACATGTGTACTTTACTCAACAGGAAAGAACATGGTGAGTAATTTACATGTGTACTTTACACAACAGGAAAGAGTTTCAACAAGACATACATTTAAAAAATAAAAATATTTAATCTTTATTTAACTAGGCAAGTCAGTTAAGAACAAATTCTTATTTACAATGACGGCCTACCAGGGAACAGTGGGTTAACTGCCTCTTTCAGGGGCAGAACGACAGATTTTACCTTGTCAGCTCGGGGATTCGATCCTTTACCTTGCCAGGTGCCTAAATCCAGATTCTCCCATGAGCAACTTTAATTAACCTTCAAAGCTCATTGGCTTAGGCTTCCCATGAGGACGTGAGGGAGAACAGTCTGTAGACCTAAGATCTCATCTCTCAGAACATACTGAATCACTCCCATACGTTCTAGCGACTAGCCCATTGGAGAACAGGCACTCTAAGTCCCATTGATTTTAAACGAGACCCTTTATCATCCTGACTATAACAGTGATTTACCTAAGCAATCTGCTCAATTAGTAAATGAGAATTAAACCAGTCTCTTCTTTATTTCCGTCTTCTAATCCCACATAGTCAGTCATTCACTCAAGATAGTTCCGATATTTGTTTTGGTGTTGTCAGTTTTTCGTCACTTTCTCCCTTATTTCATCTTTTTCAAATAATATTCTTCCATTAGTGTGGTGTTTAAATTGAAATTCAAGCGATCAGCAGAGTGGATTTGGCGGACATACATCAGTGTAAGACTGGCAGCCAATGACTTGTCTGCTGAGGCCTGTACTTCTTCAACAACCAGGGAATTGCACCCATCAAAGTCTTCTTGTCCACAACTGAGGAGTCAGAAGTTCCTCTCTTGGACCCTAGAGAGTATGGATCCAAAATGGCCACTCCTTCCGCTTTATGATGTTATTGTATATATTGCTAATTGTGCTAAATACTATTTTCCCATATGATTTTAATTTAATTGACACTTCCTGTGTTACTGTGTCACTTTCAACCCCTCCAGGCTTCAATCGGTCAGGGTTCATCTGCTGTCAGCCCATGTCATAACTCCTTGTTTCACGCTTTGCTTCACAGCAAAGTTGTTTTTGACACGTTTTCAAGATTGAGAAAATTATGCCCTTGAAGATTGTGCGTCACCATCTGCGACTCCTCGTAACCGACCCATCTTTCAGTGTTTATTTATGGAGTGTATACGGTACCAGCAATACCCAGCCATTCCATTTCACGCCTGTGTTACAGCTTTACTCTCTGTTGCATCCACATACAGTTTGTCGGAATGAGTTCAGATGAGAAAGGGAGAAAGAGAGAGAGAAGGAGAGGGAGTAAGCGAGGGAGAGAGAGAAGGAGAGAGAGAGAAAGAAGGTGTGATCTGTGGGATGATGGCTGTGCCTCCAGGTGAGAATTAATCAGAGTTGTTGTGTCTGAACACTAGGTAGAGAGGGATTTACTGATGTATAAATTATTCTCTCTCTCTCTTTCCCTCTCTCTCACTCGGGTTCAGGACATCTCTCACTTTCTCTTTCTTCTACCCCAAACAACAAGACATCATGTAGCTTCAGTCTACTCTACCAAACAAACACCAGTACAAATCTCCAAACCCATAAATCTTCCAATTCACACCGTTCTACAGTATACCTCATTTTTTTCTAGGGAGTGGGGGAAAAAAGTATGACTTAAAAAAAAGGGCTTCTAAAAAAATATTCAGACTTTTACTCAGATCATCTTCAGTCTCCTGCTTCGCCTGCAACTGGGATGAAAATGCCATGAGCTGTCTTTTCAGCAGTGTGAAGTTTGACATCCTTTTTTAGTCAGCGGGGTGACCTGACCTATTCCTTAATGAGTATCCAGATAGCTGTCTCTCAGACTACCTGACTGCAATGGCTTCTTTTCGCCTGTAGCCCCTGACTGTGTCATACTAAAGGTATTTATGGTGATGTCCAGAGACCAGGAACACGTGAACTGCGGGAACTAGCAAGCCTTAATTGGTTATTTCAGAAAGTGTGATATTCTCTGTGTTTTACTGTGGCAACAAGAAGAGGTGGCTGGCCATGCCAGGAGGTTTTGACCCTTCCTAGCTTGGTGTGATTAAAATTGTTAAAGATTAAGCTAATTTAACAGTGGCTATAGCAGAATATGTTTATACTTTGTGTGCCCTCCCTGCCTTAGTGTCCTTGCATTTCCCTTTGCTGAGTAATAGTAGAGACTCATCAAGATCAAATCAAATTTTATTTGTCACTTGCAGTTTTAAGAAAATACCAAAAAATGAAAAAGGTAAGAGATAAGATAAAATAATTAAAGAGTAGCAGTAAATAACAATAGCGGGGCTATATACGGGGGGGGGGGGGGGGGGGGGTTCTGGGTAGCCATTTGATTAGCTGTTCAGGAGTCTTATGGCTTGGGGGTAGAGGCTATTTAGGAGCCTCTTGGACCTAGACTTGGCGCTCCGGTACTGCTTGCAGTGCGTTAGCAGAAAGAACATTCTACAACTAAGGTGGCTGGAGTCTTTGACAATTTTTAGGGCCTTCCTCTGACACCGCCTGGTGTAGAGGTCATGGATGGCAGGAAGCTTGGTCCCAGTGATGTACTGGTCCGTACGCACTACCCTCTGTAGTGCCTTGCGATCGGAGGCCGATTAGTTGTCATACCAGGAAGTGATGCAACCAGTCAGGATGCTCTCAACGGTGCAGCTATAGAACCTTTTGAGGATCTGAGGACCAATGCCAAGTCTTTTCAGTCTCCTGATGGGGAATAGGTTTTGTCATGCCCTCTTCATGACTGTCTTGGTGTGCTTGGACCATGTTTGCTTATTGGTGATGTGGACGCCAAGGAACTTGAAGCCCTCAACCTGCTCCACTACAGCCCTGTCGATGAGAATGGGGGCGTGCTCGGTCCTCTTTTTCCTGTAGTCCACAATCATCTCCTTTGTCATGATCACGTTGAGGGAGAGGTTGTTGTCCTGGCACCACACGGTCAGGTCTCTGACCTCCTCCCTATAAGGTGTCTCATCGCTGTCAGTGATCAGGCCTACCACTGTTGTATCATCGGCAAACTTAATGATGGTGTTGGAGTCGTGCCTGGACGTGCAGTCATGAGTGGACAGGGAGTACAGGAGGGATCTGAGCACACACCCCTGAGGGGCCCCCGTGTTCAGGATTTGTCCCTGTCTGTCCCTTTGTGTCTGTCCCTGTGTCTCCCTGTCCCTGTGTCTCTCTGTCCCTGTGTGTGTCTGTCCCTGTGTGTCCTGTCCCTGTGTGTCCCTGTCCCTGTGTGTCCTGTCCCTGTGTGTCCTGTCCCTGTGTGTCCTGTCCCTGTGTGTCCCTGTGTGTCCTGTCCCTGTGTGTCCTGTCCCTGTGTGTCTGTCCCTGTGTGTGTCTGTCCCTGTGTGTGTCTGTCCCTGTGTGTGTCTGTCTCTGTGTGTGTCTGCCCCTGTGTGTGTCCCTGTGTGTCCCTGTCCCTGTGTGTTCCTGTGTGTCCCTCTCCCTGTGTGTCCCTCTCCCTGTGTTTCCCTGTCCCTGTGTGTTCCTGTGTGTCCCTCTCCCTGTGTGTCCCTCTCCCTGTGTGTCCCTGTCCCTGTGTGTCCTGTCCCTGTGTGTCCCTGTCCCTGTGTGTCCCTGTCCCTGTGTGTCCCTGTCCCTGTGTGTGGCATGATGACTGAGTCCTCAGCTAAGCCTTAACGTCAGCTAGCTTAAGTTATGACAGAGACAGAGACTCTGGGCGCACGTGAACCAAGTTGAGGGCCTTATAAAAGGAAACATGATATCCAGTATTTGGGGATGAGTCAAAAATAACATTCTGTGGTCACTAACAGGAACTGAGAAAATATATTCAATACATCTACAACTGACTGAGCTAGGCTGCTGCTATTAGTTCCAGGGGACTGATTTATTGTAGGTGTAACAAGTCTTTATATATCAAATGGTTTAGCAAATATAGATATTTGGCTACTCAACCCCGACATTCCATTTCTCATTTTACTGATAACTTCTATTAGCAGGGAGTCTATTTAACCGTGACAAGCTTAGCAGCCATTACAGTTACTATGATCTGATCAGGTCAATGGAGAAGCTATACGTTAAGCAGAGTGACTCAGTCTGGTCTCTTAGCTGGTGTCATATCAGACAAATGGAAGACTTAGCCTCCTCGGAGATACACACACACACACACACACACACACACACACACACACACACACACACACACTGTAACGATCGTCGTGCAGGAAGGAAGAAGTGGACCAAGGCGCAGCTGGGAGCGAACACATGTTATTTATTTCAGACTGAAATAACACGGTCAAAACAGAGAATAAACGTATCGCTACTGCTCAAACAAAAAGAGACAACAACCCACAAACATCGTGGGGGGAAAAGGAACTTAAATATGATTCCCCAATCAGAGGCAACTAGCAACAGCTGTCTCTGATTGGGAATCGACAGAACCCAACATAGAAATACGCCCCAAAGCAAGTCTATACCAAAACATAGAAAATAAACTATAGAAATGCCACACCCTGACCAAAATAGAAGAGTTCACCTGGTCAGGGCGTGACACACACACACACACACAATTTGCATACCGCCCCAATAGATGCACAGACAACTTAATCACTATTGCACTGCACACTGCCCTATCCCACCTGGACAAGAGGAATACCTATGTGAGAATGCTGTTCATTGACTACAGCGCAACCTTCAACACCATAGTGCCCCCCCCCCCCCCCCCCCCCAAGGTCGGCACTAAGCTCAGGGTCCTGGGTCTGAACCCAGCCCTGTGCAACTGGGTCCTGGACTTCCTGTCGGGCCGACACCAGTGGGTGAGGAAAGGCAACAACAACGTCGCTATACTGATCCTCAACACGCGCCCCCCCCTCTGGCTACGCACAACTCCAACTCAATCAACAGAGTTTGCTGACGAAACGACAATGGTAGGTAGGCCTGATCAGCAACAATGATAAGACAGCCTACCGTGAGGAGATTAGAGCCCTGGTGGAGTGGTGCCAGGAAAAATAACCTCTCCCTCAATGTCAACAAAAACCAAGGAGCTTTTCGTGGACCAGAAGAGGAAACAGAAGAGGGAGCAAGCCACCTTCCACGTCAACGGGGCCACAGTGGGGAGGGTAAAAAAAATGATCTTCAAGTTCCTTGGCGTACACATCATTGAGGACATGAAATTGTCCATCCCATCAACACCATGGTGGAGAAGACACGACAGCGCCTCTTCAACCTCATGTGGCTGAAGTAATTCTGCATGGCACGCTGCCTGCCCTCCCGGACATTTACAACACTCGGTGTCGAAGAAAGGACCAGAAGAAAATTAAGGACCTCAGCCACCCGGGACCCGGTCTGTTCACTCTGCTACTATCTAGCAGACTGAGACTGTACTGGTGCATCAGAAGTGGGACAGAGAGACTGAGAAACAGCTTCTATTACCAGACCATCAGACTGTTGAACAGCTTCTATTACCATCAGGCTGTTGAACAGCTTCTATTACCATCAGACTGTTGAACAGCTTCTATTACCATCAGACTGTTGAACAGCTTCTATTACCATCAGACTGTTGAACAGCTTCTATTACCATCAGACTGTTGAACAGCTTCTATCACCATCAGACTGTTAAACAGCTTCTATTACCATCAGACTGTTGAACAGCTTCTATCACCATCAGACTGTTGAACAGCTTCTATCACCATCAGACTGTGGAACAGCTTCTATTACCATCAGACTGTTGAACAGCTTCTATTACCATCAGACTGTTGAACAGCTTCTATCACCATCAGACTGTTGAACAGCTTCTATCACCATCAGACTGTTGAACAGCTTCTATTACCATCAGACTGTTGAACAGCTTCTATTACCATCAGACTGTTGAACAGCTTCTATTACCATCAGACTGTTGAACAGCTTCTATTACCATCAGACTGTTGAACAGCTTCTATCACCATCAGACTGTTGAACAGCTTCTATTACCATCAGACTTTTGAACAGCTTCTATTACCATCAGACTGTTGAACAGCTTCTATCACCATCAGACTGTTGAACAGCTTCTATTACCAGACCATCAGACTGTTGACCAGCTTCTATTACCATCAGACTGTTGAACAGCCATCACTAGCCAACTATGTGCCCGGTACTCTGTCCTGCACCTTACAGTTTTTTTTGTGTTTTTTTTTTGTTTTTTTCTCCCCAATTTTGTGATGTCCAATTGGTAGTTGCATTCTCGTCCCATCACTGCAACCCCTACGAACTCGGGAGAGGTGAAGGTCGAGAGCCAAATGTCCTCCAAAACACGAACCTGCCAAGCCGCACTGCTTCTTAACACACTGCTCACTTGACCCGGAAGCACCAATGTGTTGGAGGAAACACCGTCCAGCTGGCCACCGAAGTCAGCTTGCAGGCGCCCGGCCTGCCACAATGAGTCGCTAGAGCGCGCTGGGACACGGAAATCGCCAAACCTTCCCCTAAGCTGGATGACACTGGGCCAGTTGTGCACCGCCTCATGGGTCTCCCAGTCGCAGCCGGCTGTGACCAAGCCTGGGATCGAACCCGTTGCTGTAGTGATTCCTCTCAGGCACTACAATGCAGTGCCTTAGTCCGCTGCGCCACTCGGGAGGCCTTACAGGCTTTTTTACACAACATACTTACCCCCCAAACACACACCTCACAAACACACAGAATCCACTGCTCACTAATACACTCACACGCGTGCGCCCATACTCACACACTCACACACTCATACACTCACACACACACAGACACACACACACACAGACACACACGCACACACACACACACACACACACACACACACACACACACACACACACACACACACACACACACACACACACACACACACACACACACTCACACAATGCTTATTCCTTTTTGCACACACTGTATATAGACGTTTCTATTGTATTAATGACTGTACGTTTGTTTATTCCATGTGTAACTCTGTGTTGTTATATGTGTCGAACTGCTTTGCTTTATCTTGGCCAGGTCGCAGTTGTAAATGAGAACTAGTTCTCAACTAGCCTACCTGGTTAAATAAAGGTTATAAAAGTTAAATAGAAATAGAATATCCTTGCTGGTATACATTTAGCTTTCCCCTGGATTCACCTGGTCAAGCTATGTGATGGAAAGAGCAGGTGTTCCTAATATTTTGTCCACCCAGTGTATCTAATGCATGCTCTATCAACCCTAGTATATAGATTTTTAGATTATTTGTGTACTTGCATGTTTTACTTCACTGTTAGGAGCTAGTCACACAAGCATTTGGCTGCACCTGCTATAACATCTGCTAAAACTGGCTATGCCACCAATAAACGTTGATTTGATTTGATTTGAGACACACGTACCTACACTCGCACACACACACACACACACACACACACACACACACACACACACACACACAGTGTGTTCAGCTGGAGATGGCTAATTGCGTGTGTTAAATTAAAATGGTGTCGTCATCTCCGCTGGCAGGGCCATTAATATTAATCCATCATAAAGAGCCATAAAAAGCCGGGTTCATTTGCATCTATCTATATGCAGCTGTTAGTGTGGCGGCAGCCCCTTGACATGGCCTGCTGCTGGGAGGAAGAGAGAGCTCTCCCATTTTTCATAGAGGGGGGGGAACGGAAGCCGCCTGCCTCTTAAAAGGATTTAGCTTCATGCAAGGACAGGGAGGACATGAAAAGACAGGAAATGTCTTCCTTTCCAATCAGAGGGCTGGAGGAAGAACTGAAGAGAGGGATAATAGTAAATTGAATGGTTATGGAGAGAGAAATAAACATGGGGATGAAAGACTGGGATGTTGAGGAGGAATGAAGAGAGAGAGAGAGAGAGGGAGAGGGAGAGAGAGAGAGAGAGAGAGGGAGAGGGAGATAGAAGGAGGGAGAGAGAGAGGGAGAGGGAGAGAGAGATGTGGAAGTGTCACCATTCATACATTAGACAAGTGTCTACCCACCTGCACGGACAGACACACACCTGCAGGATCACACACACCACACATACACGCACACCCACTATTATTGCTGTTCCTCTCTGCCTGGCTGATGTCTCCTTGCCAGCTGAGATTAAATGACACAGAGAGAGAGAGCGAGAGAGAGAGAGAGAGAGAGGGAGAGAGAGAGAGAGAGAGAGAGAGAGAG
>NW_021823426.1:0-15000 GCF_901001165.1 Salmo trutta
CTTCTATTTACATTCTCTCTGGAGTCGGTGGCCAAACGTCTGTCATCAACGTCCGTCCGTCCTGTACCAGTATTTCCTCTCACTCCACCCCAGAGGAACATGTCACTGTTCACAATCCTTTATTTCAACATCTTTATAATTATCATGAGTAGAGTATTCACTTAGGAGGACATGGTTCTCTGCACTAGCTAGTATTGTTAGTCTATCCATCTCTCACACACAGAAGGTGAAACAACAATCAATTGATACTGTACTACTTTATGAGTTTCTACAACCGTCAGGAGCTCCAACACTCACTCTATCATGAAGTTGATGTTATTACTACTGTTGAAGAGGGTGTTCCTGGGTAAGAGAGAGGGTGAGAGGTTAGAAAATGTCAGTTTAAATCTGTAAAAACCTTGCATAAGAGTAGACATGTAATTTTCATTTTGAGTTGCAGTGGCATAACCTTCCCTAGCATACAACAGTAAGATGGGTGGGTCCTACTTTAATAAAATAAGTACTCTAATGAACCACAGGTACTGCATTAAAAACTTCTTCAGGATTGTTAGGTCCCCTGCGGGATGGTTGAGCTAATGTAGGCTAATGCTATTAGTATGAGGTTGTAAGTAACAAGAACATTTCCCCAGACATAGACATACAGTTGAAGTCGGAAGTTTACATACACCTTAGCCAAATACATTTAAACTCAGTTTTTCACAATTCCTGACATTTAATCCTAGCAAAAATTCCCTGTCTTAGGCCAGTTAGGATCACCACTTATGTCAGAATAATAGTAGAGAGAATGATTTATTTAAGCTTTTATTTCTTTCATCACATTCCCAGTGGGTCAGAAGTTTACATACACTCAATTAGTAGTTGGTAGCATTGCCTTTAAATTGTTTAAATTGGGTTAAACGTTTCGGGTAGCCTTCCACAAGCTTCCCACAATAAGTTGGGTGAATTTTGGCCCATTCCTCTTGACAGAGCGGTGTAACTGAGTCAGGTTTGTAGGCCTCCTTGCTCGCACACGCTTTTTCAGTTCTGCCTACACATTTTCTATAGGATTGAGGTCAGGGCTTTGTGATGGCCACTCAATACATTGACTTTGTTGTCCTAAAGCCATTTTAACACAACTTTGGAAGTATGCTTGGGGTCATTGTCCATTTGGAAGACCCATTGCGACCAAGCTTTAACTTCCTGACTGATGTCTTGAGATGTTGCTTAAATATATCCACATAATTTTCCTGCCTCATGATGCCATCTATTTTGTGAAGTGCACCAGTCCATAATGCAGCAAAGCACCCCCACAACATGATGCTGCCACCCCCGTGCTTCCGGTTGGGATGGTGTTCTTCGGCAAGCATCCCCCTTTTTCCTCCAAAATAACAATGGTCATTATGGCCAAACAGTTCTATTTTGTTTCATCAGACCAGAGGACATTTCTCGAAAAAGTACGATCTTTGTCCCCATGTGCAGTTGCAAACTGTAGTCTGGCTTTTTTATGGCGATTTTGGAGCAGTGGCTTCTTCCTGAGTGGTATGACGGCTGCGTGGTCCCATGGTGTTTCTACTTGCGTACTATTGTTTGTACAGATGAACGTGGTACCTTCAGGCGTTTGGAAATTGCTGGATGAACCAGACTTGTGGAGGTTTACAGTTTTTTTCTGAGGTCTTGGTGGATTTCTTATGATTTTCCCATGATGTCAAGCAAAGAGGCACTGAGTTTGAAGGTAGGCCTTGAAATACATCCACAGGTACACCTCCAATTGACTCAAATGATGTGAATTACCCTATCAGAAGCTTCTAAAGCCATGACATCAATTTTCTGGAAATTTCCAAGCCAATAAAGGCACAGTCAACTTAGTGTATGTAAACCTTCGACCCCACTGGAACTTGTGATACAGTGAATTAAAGTAAAATAATCTGTCAGTAAACAATTGTTTGGAAAATTACTTGTGTCATGCACAAAGTAGATGTCCTAACCGACTTGCCAAAACTATTGTTTGTTAATAAGAATTTTGTGGAGTGGTTGAAAAACAAGTTTTAATGACTCCAACCTAAGTGTATGTAAAACTTCCGACTTCAACGGTATCATTTGGTGTTAACACTAAACGCCCTATTTTGTGCTGTGACGGCGCTACAGTGAATAACGGCCTGCTCCCGACCAATTCTTCTGTTTTGTGTGTTTCCTTTATGCTGATCTTAACTTTTTTTCATTTTTGAAAGACCGAAAATGACTGAACAATGGCTTCTGGACATCGAACAGCGGTCATTAACCTTGATTTGGATGAAGATTTGCACTTCAACAAGTCGCGCAGCTCTAGACGTTCTGCTTACTCCAGACCAGGCCCTGATCCCCGGACTTGAAAGTCGGAAGCAGTGGCAAAAAAGAGGCAAGCGAAGCGCAACAAATAGAACAGCTATTGCCCTCGGTTCTGTTGGCGAATGTGCAGTCACTGCAGATCAAATGGATGAACTCCGTTCAAGATTATCCTATCAACAGGACCTAATGAATTGTAATATTCCATATTTTTTCAGAGTCTTGGCTGAATGAGGACATGGATTGCTGTTTTTTCTATGCTCGTCAAGATCGGACAGCAGACTGATCGGACAGCAGGTGAAGTGAGAGGGGGAGGGGTGTTCGCTTGTTAACAAAAGCTGGTGCTCGCCTAGTTAAATACTCATGATCCTCATGATCAGCTGCAGAACATACTATTTACCGTAGACATCTATTTTAACCACCACAAATGCTGGATGCTGGCACCAAGACCACCTCAACGAGCGGTTAGGGCCATAAGCAAACAGCAAATGCACATCCAAAGGTGGCACTTCTCGGTGGCCGGTGATTTTCTACCAGCATGTCACCCTGTACACTAGAGGAGACAAAACTCGAGATCACCTTTACTCCACAAACCAGAAACACATACACAACTCTAGATCACCTTTACTCCACACTCAGAAACACATACATGGCTGTCCCTCGCCCTCCATTTGGCAAATTGACCATAACTCTATCCCTCCTGCTTCCTGCTTACAAGCAAAAACTCAAACAGGAGTGCCAGTGACGTGCTCAATATGGAAGTGGTCAGTTGAAGTGGATGCTATGCTACAGGACTGTTTTCACAAGCACAGACTGGAATATGTTCTGGTTTTCATCTGATAACAGTAAGGATTTTACCACATCAGTCATCGGCTTCATTAATAAGTGTATCGACTTCATCCCCACAGTGACCGTAAGTATATATCCCAACCAGAGCCATGGATTACAGGCAACATCCACACTAAACTAAAGGCTAGAGACTTCCACGTTCAATCCGCTACAAACCGTCCAATGAGCCATCAAATAGGGAACGCATCAATACAGGACTATGATTGATACAAGGATTGATCACTGTGTGATCATGCTATCCGTAGCCGATGTGAGTAAGACCTTTAAACAGGTTTACATTCACAAGGCAGATAACCAGGACGCGTACTCGAGCACAGTTGCAAAATTCCGGTATTATCCCCCAAAATTCCCCAGGTTTTTCAGAAATTCCGGTTAGAAGATTCCCGAATGTCCTACTTTAGTCCGTACTGATTCCAGGAATTTCCAACCAGGATTTCAATAAGCAGTAAATTTGGGAAACCTCCAACCAGGAATTCTGTAAAACCTGGGAATTTTGGGAAGTTCCTGGTATTTGCAACCCTAACTCAGAGCATGACCTGATCAGCTGGCAACTGTCTTCACTGACATGTTCAACCGCTCCCTGACCCTGTCTATAATACCTACATGTTTCAAGCATACCACCATAGTCCCTGAGCCCATGAACGCCAGTGTAACCTGTCTAAATGACTATCATCCTGTAGCACTCACATGTTGTAGCCATAAAAAGCTTTGAAATGCTGGTCATGGCCCACGTCAACACCATCATCCCAGACACCCTGGATCCACTCCAATTTGCATTCCACCCTGATCAACAGATGACGCAAATCTCATTGCCACTCCACTTGCTCTCTCCCACCTGGATAAGAGGAACACCTATGTGAGAATGTTGTTAATTGACTACAGCGGCGTTCAACAACCATAGTGCCCCTCCAAGCTCATCACTAAACTCAGGACCCTGGGATAGAACACCATCTGCAACTGGATCCTGGACATCCTGACGGTCCGCTCCCAGGTGGTGAGGTTTGGCAACACACATCCGCCACGGTGACCCTCAACACGGGGAACCCTCAGGGTTGCGTGCTTAGTCCCCTCCTGTACTCTCTGTTCACCCCACCACAGCGTGGCCGTGCATGATTCAAACACCGTCATAAATGTGCTGACGACACGACGGTAGTAGGCCTGATCACAGACAAAGATGAGACAGCCTATAGGGAGGAGATCAGTGACCTAGCAGTGTGTTGCCAGGACAAACAAACCAAGAAAAGGAGCTGATGGTGGACTACAGTGAAATGGAGGGTCGCGTACACCCCCATCCACATCAACGGGGCTGTAGTGGAGCAAGCCATAACACTGCTAAATAGCTAACCACTCTCTGCGTTGACCCCCTTTGCACAAACCCTTTTACTCATCTCATCATGACTCCATTTTTACTGCTGCTACCACTTATTATCTATCCTGTTGCCTAGTCACTTTACCCCTACCTATATTTATATCCACCTCAATTACCTCGTACCCCTGCACATCGACTCGTACTGGTACCCTGTGCTATGGATAGCCAAGTTATCGTTATTTATTCTTGTTATTATCTTTGTATTACCTTTACATTTTTCTCTTCTGCGTTGTTGGGAAGGGCCGTAAGTAAGCATTTCAACCGTTTCACCTACAATTTGATATGATTTGAGTAATTTGTCTAAGTTCCTTTGCATTATTCTGGATCTGCTTGCCACATCGCTGACACAGGACCTAATTAACCTTCTCCCACCAGTCTCCTTTATGTTCCTCCTCCACATAAAGCAGGCCGCGGTCCTCAGAGAGGGCGGTCAATTGATGATAATATATTAATCAGTTAGCATAACAATGGCTTCTAAATGATTAATGAGGAAGCTAATGTTTCTGCTCCTCAGTCAAGGTATCCAATTATGTTTTTCTCCCGTATTTTTGTAATTCTCTACACGATTTTACAACACTACAAAAAGGTGGAAAACATTCAATTAGATGGGTTCCAATGTTATTCATTTATTGAATGATGTTCTTTTATTGAAGGTTGTCGGTGTAGGTCACTCACGGCACATTTCATTTGCCTCCAAGTATTTCTGAGACATACACACATAACCAAAAGTATTATGGACACCTGCTCGTCGAACATCTCATTCCAAATCATGGACATTAATATGGAGTTGGTCCCACCCTTTGCTGCTATAAACGCCTCCACTCTTCTGGGAAGGCTTTCCACTAGATGTTGGAACATTGTTGCTGGGACTTGCTTCCATTCAGCCACAAGAGCATTAGTGAGGTATGGCACTGATATTGGGCGATTAGGTCTGGCTCCAGTCGGTGTTCTAATTCATCCCAAAGGTGTTCGATGGGGTTGAGGTCAGGGCTCTGTGCAGGTCAGTCAAGTTATTCTACACTGATCTCGACAAACAATTTCTGTATGGCCTCGCTTTGTGCATGGGGGCATTGTCGTGCTGAAACAGGAAAGAGCCTTCCCCAAACTATTGCCACAAAGTTGGAAGCACAGAATCGTGTAGATGTCGATTTATGCTGTAGCATTAAGATGTCCCTTCACTGGAACTAAGGGGCCTAGCCCGAATAATAAAAAACAGCTCCAGACCATTATTCCTCCTCCACCAAACTTTACAGTTGGGACTATGCATTGGGGCAGGTAGCGTTCTCCTGGCATCCACCAAACCCATATTCATCCGTCGGACTGCCAGATGGTGAAGCGTGATTCATCACTCCAGTTAACGAATTTCCCACTGCTCCAGAGTCCAATGGAGCTTTACATCACTCCAGCCGACGCTTGGCATTAGCCTAACAGTTTGCGGCTGAGCCGCTGTTGCTCCTAAATGTTTCCACTTCACAATAACAGCACTTACGGCACTTACGGTTGACTGGGGCAGCTCTAGCAGGGCAGAAATTTGACGAACTGACTTGCTGAAAAGGTGGCATCCTATGACGGTGCCACGTTGAATGTCACAGAGCTCTTCAGTTAGGCCATTCTACTGCCAATGTTAGTCTATGGAGATTGCTTGGTTGTGTGCTCAATTTTATACACCTGTAAGCACGTGTGTGGCTGAAACAGGTCGAATACACTACTTTGAAGGGGTGTCCACATACTTTGTATATTTAGTGTATGATTATAAACTAATAACAGTGAGTAGCCGGAGAGGACAGTCCTCCAATAGTGGTTGTTGTTATGACTATATTTGTCTTCATTAGCATTTTGAACGATAGCGACCTTGCACCTTTCCAAACAGGTAAGGTGTATGTCTAAACAGAGATGAGAGGAATTGGATGATGCTTGAAGGTACTCTACTCCAAAAGACAACACCCTTGCGTTATTTTGTATTTAGTTACTTTTGTTGACCATTTTAACACAGATTAATATCGAATCCTACTAGGCAGGCTCAAATATAAAATATGATAAATAATTAAAACATCAGAAGCCTTATGTTCTTGTGGTCCACTAGTGGGCGTATGTCTCGGCAAGTTTGGCACAATAATATGTCATGACAGCGTTATTATTTTATGACGGTGTACAGTTTGGTGAAACTCCAGCCATGGTTATGTTTAACATTTTCCCTTCACAAGCTTCCCTGTAACTCACAGTGAAGTAATTCACCGGTCCACATTCCAAAGTAGGAGCTTATCCACCTAGTTCAAAGGTTCCTCAACGATGCAGTGGGTTTCTGAGATAACCAATACACTCCCTCTAGCAACAGAGGGAAATACACAAATATGTATGAGTCGTAATCAAAGGGGGTATTTCTTTTGATCTTCCTGATGTCTCGGAGCTGTTCAAAGTGTTTTCTGTGTGTACACTCAGAGGGCTGTCATATTAAAATCAACATTTCTGACAGCAAAGATAAGCAGGCCAGATTTCCTTGAATTCCAAATGTTGCTGACACGAATGAAACACCTCTCTTCCTCTTCATTCATCTTCAGGTTTTCTACCCTCCATACTTTTTCCCCCAGCAAACTTTTATCATGTTGAAATCGAATATTTATCTCTCTCTAAACATATGATTCTTTAAAAATGTTAGACTTCCTGTTTTCAATACAGCTATGACGTGAATGATTTTCGGTGTAATACCAACCAACAGGTTCGATAGCTGTGTCAACCGTGTCACAGTTTGCAACGTTGAACATAATTGAACCCATTATCGTATGATCCCTTCCGTGTGAGGTATGGAGAACAGAGCCAGCATTTACAGACCATTGCGTCCCAAACGGCACCTAATCCCGATATAGTGCACTGCTTTTGACTGTGGGCCCTGCTGTGTTGTGCACTACATAGAGAATAGGGGGACATTTTTTGGTACGCATTCAGAGAGAAGTCTGAGAAGAGGATTGTAAATCTGGGTGTGGATCTTGCAAATGGGAGAGGGGGAGAGAGTGGGCCAGCCAGCCCAGGCAGTGACCTGGCCTGATACTATAGCCTCATATCTCTGTCAGGGAATGACATCTTTATCAGCTTAATGCACTTTTGATTCCTCTCCACACTATGTTTCTGTGAATTCCTTTAATATCGATATTAGGAGCAGCACTTAAATGGGGCCAAAGTGCTACAATTTTGCAATAGTTCTTGTTTAATGTTGAAAGAGGGATTCTTGGCTCGGCTTTTAGTCTGTCCCCTCTTTCTGCCCCCAGTCCCCTCCGCCAAAAGCCCCCACCCACCTCCCACAATCCTCTATTTATGTTCATAGTCATTCTGTCTGCATGGGAAGGCATTTCATGGACAAGAAGCAGGTGTTTTCATCACCTACCTCCACATACACCATTAATCCTTCATCTACTGTGATTTAATGATGCACTATGCAGAAATTGCGCCGCAGTTCCTGGTAGCTAAAATTCGAATAGTTTGCTTAATTTCAGTTTATGTGACAAAACAAGCAAGTATAGTGTAGCGAATCATTGTACAATTTAAATCGCTGTGAAATATATTTTTTCCATGACCATAATATTGTATTTTCAGCTGTTTGAAGCTGATGTACAAAATCGAAAGTAAAAAATAAAACTTAAGCATAGAAATAGAAATAGCGCACATGGAACATATCTACCGCTTCTTAGACTCGCTTTAAATAACAATGACAGATCTATAACTCACATTTCTATGTGAATTTGGTCGGATCACCCAAAAAATGACATATTGCAGCTTTATTGCTACTGTGAAGTTGGGGCTTATTCACTACATCCACCTGACCTGGAGCGCCACTGTAGCCCGGTAGCCCGTGGTTCCCATCTCCTCCTAAAATATGTACATATAGTCCACATGAATACAGGATGTTTAAGGATGTGTAGGCTGTGTAATAGTGCTTTGTGGAACTGTAGATGTTGACAAAATGGGCAAGAAATATGGCCTTCTATCCTCTATAATGGCTGGTGAAAATGAAAAGAAAAC
The DNA here is from genome assembly GCF_901001165.1 of Salmo trutta. Taxonomy (NCBI): domain Eukaryota; kingdom Metazoa; phylum Chordata; class Actinopteri; order Salmoniformes; family Salmonidae; genus Salmo; species Salmo trutta. The sequence goes on from NW_021823426.1 coordinate 8,534, forward strand.
CTCTGCGTTCACACTTCAGAGAGTGGTAATAGAGAAGTAAAATGAGTAGGGTAATAATAGTGTTTTGTGTTTACTTTATAAGCCGCTTAGGTTGTGATCAGTTAAACCTATTTGCTATCATTCATTTGTCAGAGCTGCAAAGGACCAAGATTTCACCTATTGTTGTGAGATTACTGTGAAGATACAATATATCTGAGTGGCAGTGTACTGTATGTACTGTCAATGTTTATTCAGGCATAGAGGAAAATAAATGAAAGGATCATTATAAATGACAAATAAAGCAGCTCAAGCTCAGGGTATGCTATGATAAGAATTCAATCGTACCATATCAAAATCCTATTATATCTTAGGAGGGCTGTTAACTTCTTTCAATACAGATTACATAGTCTGGTTAGTCATGCTGTAGAATTTTCTCTTCCTGCAACTGTATACTAGCCTCGCGAGCCTCCTCATCCCGCAAGCTCATCCCGGAGGCTCGCGAGGCTAACTGAATACAGCTATTCCTCTATTCTCTCTGGGGCATTATAATGCACATGCAATGGGCGTGTTTTCTTTCCTCGTTTCATCATTGCTTTCTGCATGTATTGGTAGCTATATCTCTTGGTCAGCCTCTGTGCTGTGAATATCAGTATCACAACTGAATGTGAAACGCATGCACCGCCACCTCCTTCATTGTGTTGTTTTTAGGTCCAGAGCTTGTATCGCAATCATCTCTGTTACAGTCTGGATTTGACCATCATCAGTGAGAGGGAGGACAACAATGGACTGCCTTCAGCCCCTTGGCCCCTCCTCCGCTGTCTCAGCAGGACTTCTCCTGAGGAACGTTATTATTACCTCTTCTCTTAATTCTAAATCCCATGACTAATCTTCAAACATGCTTAACCAGCCAGGGGAAAAGTGTTCCAGAGCTTCAAAGAAAGCCGCATTCTCTTGTTCCAACTACTCTTCTTCTTCTACTGCTTCTTCTACTGCTTCTTCTTCTACTGCTTCTTCTTCTTCTGCTTCTTCTTCTTCTGCTTCTTCTTCTTCTTCTGCTTCTTCTGCTTCTTCTTCTTCTGCTTCTTCTTCTGCTTCTTCTTCTTCTGCTTCTTCTTCTTCTACTGCTTCTTCTTCTTCTTCTTCTACTGCTTCTTCTTCTGCTTCTTCTTCTTCTTCTTCTGCTTCTTCTCTTCAGACTCATTCAAGTAGGACTTTTTATTTATAGACCACACCAGGCCTACCCCACCTTGTGTTGCTGATAGCTACTGTTTGAAAAGTTAGTTATGTGTTTTTACGATCCTTTCCTTTTTCTACCTCTTTAGTGTTTATTTTTCTGGTTCGGTGTAGAGACGTGTTTCTCAAAGGTGAATGAACTTGAGATAGTTTGGATCTCAGGCATTCTATCACTGGAATCACAGCTGACAATCTCTTGCAGAGTGACATAGCGGTCAGGGAGACATAACCTGGTCAAGGTTATGACCGCCTCACTTCTACTTCTGCATTAGTTATAAACTACGGAACACTTCTGCAATGTTTCTTTGATTATTGTGATCGTTATCTGTTGCTTGTTGAGAGTGTTAATGTAAAATATAACGCAAAAAGTAGTAACATGGTCCATTAGTGCTAATAGCAGGTTTTCACTGTATGATAGTATGTACAGTATAGGCACGGTTTCTTCCTTGTAACAGATGACTTGAGAAGACAGACCTCGGTCATATGAGAGTGGCAACATGTGTACAAACCAATGCCTAGACTTAGATCTCAAAGGAAGATATTTTGAGGGTTATGTAGGCTATTTATGCACTCTGTATTTTCATTGAGGATACAATGAATTGGCTTCAACAATGACCTGACAAAGCTATAGTTAGAATCATGAGAACGCGACTGTATTATCTTGGAGTGGCATATTTTACTTTCCTAATCAACACTTTCATAAAAATTGCATTCGTACATTACATCTGTTATGAATAGCTTTTGACGTGAGGCTGGCAAACAATATATGCTAGCTTTAGGTAAAACACTTATTCATGTTTCATAGCATTGTTCATAACACTGTCCTAGCCCCATGTAAAAACGTATATGTTCATAACACTGTCCTAGCCCCTTGTAAAAACGTATATGTTCATAACACTGTCCTAGCCCCTTGTAAAAACGTATATGTTCATAACACTGTCCTAGCCCCTTGTAAAAACGTATATGTTCATAACACTGTCCTAGCCCCTTGTAAAACGTATATGTTCATAACACTGTCCTAGCCCCTTGTAAAAACGTATATGTCATACACAAGCTAATTTTAGTAACATTTAACACATTTAACCAATCAGAGCTGCTTCTAGTAACATTTAACAAGGTGTTTAACCAATAAGGGCTTCTAATAACATTTAACAAGGTGTTTAACCAATAAGAGCTGATTCTAGTAACATTTAACAAGGTGTTTAACCAATAAGAGCTGATTCTAGTAACATTTAACAAGGTGTTTAACCAATAAGAGCTGATTCTAGTAACATTTAACAAGGTGTTTAACCAATAAGCGCTGATTCTAGTAACATTTAAGAAGGTGTTTAACCAATAAGAGCTAATCCTAGTAACATTTAACAAGGTGTTTAACCAAAAAGTATTTCAGACACATGAAGCTCTTTCATGAAGACTGATCTTTGGACTTTAACAATATCTGTTTTCTCTGCTCTCTCTCAAGATAGAGCATGTATTAAGAGCTCAAAAGGTGACAGGAGAGAGAGGCTGACATGACCTTTGACCTAACACCTCTTTAGAATGTCAACACAAACCCTGGTATGTTTGAAGGCCGAGGCTGGAGCTGCGGTGTGTTGGGGCGTCCATGCTCACACCCTGTTCCTTTAATCTCAGGAGAATAACAGAACATGTTACTGTTCAAGTAGGAAGCGGGGGGGCCTCAACTGTTGGAAAAACTTGCCCAGACTGAGCAAAATGGAAGTCATTTGTCAGTGGCCTATGGCCCTATGGTACAGCATGGGAAGCCAAGGGCTTATGTCAAGTAAGCACGGTTTAAGTATGAGTCACAAGGAGAGAAAAATCAACTAACATGATGGACGTAGGCCTCGCAATTACATTAGCTTTATGTGAAGGAGGAAGAGGTTCAGATGAGTGATTTACTTCGGCTATATGGCTGCCATTTTATGTTGGTGGCCTTCCCTATATTCATCAAAAGATTTTATGCATTTCTAAATTGTGTGCCCAATACCAAACAAGCAAGCAAACTAAAATACGCTAATACTGCATATTCTGAGAAGGCACTGGCCTGATCGTTGTGAAAGCTGCCCATTGATTACACGAGCATATGTGACGTCCTTCAGGACTGTGTGATCACGACCACAGCATTCCCCCTCACACGCACACGTCACTGTTAATCTGCTTTTCATTTATATTCAGAAACATATTTTTCCTTTCTTGACATTTGGAAGATGCGATGGCAAGCTCATAATTCATTTAATTACGTCAATATTGGTCACTGCTGGAATAAGAGACGTAATTAAGTGCGATTTGGGTTGGAATCTGTGCATGAATTAATAATGAATGAATCAAAAACCACTTGGGATGATTACTTGCACATTACCACGCTCCAGGACCAACTGTTGGGTGTCTGAAAGTTCTAGAAGCACAGGTACAGCCGCTCGGTAACACGCAGAACTGAGCAATCCCTGATGAAATTGAAATGTCAGTCAGAGAACAGAATGCTATACTCTCACGGGAAATTTTGCAGACAAATCCTGTTTCCCAAATAGCACTCTATTCGATAACATCGTGCACTACTTTTGACCATCGGGCTCTGGCCAAAAGCAGTGCACTATGTAGGGAATTGGGATGCAGACGCTACGTAAGAGATCACCTGACCTTTGTCAAGTATATTTTCTAACAACGTAATGAATATTACACAGACTGAACACATACCCTACTCTATGCTCTAGCTAGACTATTACACAGACTGAACACCTACCCTACTCTATACTCTAGCTAGAATATTACACAGAATGAACACATACCCTACTCTATACTCTAGCTAGAATATTACACAGACTGAACACATACCCTACTCTATACTCTAGCTAGAATATTACACAGACTGAACACGTACCCTACTCTATACTCTAGCTAGAATATTACACAGACTGAACACGTACCCTACTCTATACTCTAGCTAGAATATTACACAGACTGAACACATACCCTACTCTATACTCTAGCTAGACTATTAGCTCTATCAGACATTTAGGTCTTATTGCAAATTAAGCAATGCATAATAACACATATTCAGGTATAATTTCTATATAGGTTTAACTACTGCAGGCATCTCTCTTTTTATAGTCATTGTCTTTTTGTATTCTACTGTATTCTAGTCAATGCCACTCCGACATTGCTCGTCCTAATATTTAGATATTTCTTAATTCCGTTCTTTTACTTTTAGATTTGTGTGTATTGTTGTGAATTGTTAGATACCACTGCACTGTTGGAGCAAGGAACACAAGCATTTTGCTATAACATCTGCTAAATATGTGTATGTGACCAATAAAATAAAATTTGATTTGATTGTCTGGGTATTTGTTCCCTCTCTTGTAACTGTGTGTGTGTGTGTGTTTGTGTGTGTGTGTGTGTGTGTGTGTGTGTGTGTGTGTGTGTGTGTGTGTGTGTGTGTGTGTGTGTGTGTGTGTGTGTGTGTGTGTGTGCGGTTGCGTCCTTGGCCCGTTCTGTGAGGCTTTGAGCTGTGGTCTGTAGGGAATAGGCTGTGGCACCAAGGATAGACGAGATGGAACTCATTCAGCTCTTTTCTCTCTGTGTTTGGAACAGATGTTTCATCACAGCTGGGAAGATCTAGGGGGTTTGTGAGCAAATGTGTCTATTAACCAACAGAGGTAATACTTCATGAGGTAGAAAATTATCACTTTAATAAAGTCAAATTGGACTTCAATAAAACTATACAGACGACAAAAAAAATGTTTCGAATTTTCAAGAAAGATGACTCATGTCAGTCATGAAATGGGGCAATGGAATGCCATATTGGAATGCCATATTGGAATGCCATATCGGAATGCCATATAGGAATGCCATATTGGAATGCCATATAGGAATGCCATATTGGAATGCCATATTGGAATGCCATATAGGAATGCCATATAGGAATGCCATATTGGAATGCCATATTGGAATGCCATATAGGAATGCCATATTGGAATGCCATATTGGAATGCCATATAGGAATGCCATATTGGAATGCCATATTGGAATGCCATATAGGAATGCCATATTGGAATGCCATATTGGAATGCCATATAGGAATGCCATATAGGAATGCCATATAGGAATGCCATATAGGAATGCCATATTGGAATGCCATATCGGAATGCCATATAGGAATGCCATATTGGAATGCCATATTGGAATGCCATATAGGAATGCCATATAGGAATGCCATATAGGAATGCCACTGATCTACGTAGGCTACCATTGGTTGAAGAGAGAGAATGTCAAATGTACGCTTAGATATTGTTCTACAGTTTCAATCAGGTCCATTTAATGTTATTATATAACTGGTTTGATCCATACCCAAGTCACACATTTGTTTCTTTGTAAATTAATGTAATCCATATCCCATCAATGGTGGCATAAAAAGCTTTTATAGGTCCCAGAAGGAAATATTTATTGGGGCACTCAGACGTATGGAACAACTGGTAACAAACAATGTAACCATACATTTTATAATTGCAATTTACAATACATAACCCAATGAACACTGCTCAATGACAGGAGTCCTAACCACGGAGATGAACGTTTTCCATTTATATTTGGCAATAGAGCTGGTTGATAATGCTATGGCCAATAGAGCTGGTTGATAATGCGCACAATAGAGCTGGTTGATAATGCGCACAATAGAGCTGGTTGATAATGCTATGGCCAATAGAGGTGGTTGGTAATGCGGCCAATAGAGCTGGTTGATAATGCGCACAATAGAGCTGGTTGATAATGCTATGGCCAATAGAGCTGGTTGATAATGCGCACAATAGAGCTGGTTGATAATGCGGCCAATAGAGCTGGTTGATAATGCGCACAATAGAGCTGGTTGATAATGCGGCCAATAGAGCTGGTTGATAATGCGGCCAATAGAGCTGGTTGATAATGCTATGGCCAATAGAGCTGGTTGATAATGCGCACAATAGAGCTGGTTGATAATGCGCACAATAGAGCTGGTTGATAATGCGGCCAATAGAGCTGGTTGATAATGCTATGGCCAATAGAGCTGGTTGGTAATGCGGCCAATAGAGCTGGTTGATAATGCTATGGCCTGTTGTTTGACTTTTAGGGTGTTTACTATTCGTATAACCTACCCTACACACTATTCCACTATTCCACTACTCTACTATTACACTATTACACTATTACACTATTCTACTATTCCACTATTATACACTATTACACTATTACACTATTACACTAGTCTACTATTCCACTATTCCAAC
>NW_021823426.1:20000-42773 GCF_901001165.1 Salmo trutta
TAATCTATGGGATGGCCATATAATCACAAGGAGCTGGGGTCCTGTGTAGCTCCCTACCAGCATATTCTGATTCATCATGTTAGTACTGGTAGCCAAGGCTGTGATGATGATGATGATGATGATGATGATGATGATGAACAGGCAGGGGAGAGACTTGGCCGGGGCCAAGCACATCCTCCAAGCACAGGCATTGTAGTCTTTGATTTCTGGGGCTTTTCTTAGACCAGACACATTTTGACATGACCAGGCCTTGGGCTTTTCTTAGACCAGACACATTTTGAAATGAACATGGGCCTCATTTATCAACTGTGTGTGCATTTCTTACTCATTTCTTGCGCACCTGGAGATTCTAGAGTTCTAGTATGCAACAAGTGATTGGTGCAACATATACGCAGGTTTTCATTGATGAATCAGTTCCATACTACACTGGACAAAAATATAAACACAACATATAAAGTGTTGGTCCTATGTTTCATGAGCTGAAATAAAAGATCCCAGAAATGTTCCATACGCACAAAAAAAAACGTTTTTGTCTCAAATTGTGTGCCCAAATTTGCTTACATCCCCGTTAGTAAGCATTTGTCCTTTCCCAAGATAATCCATCCACCTGACAGATGTGGCATATCAAGAAGATGATTTAACAGCATGGTCATTACACAGGTGCACCTTGTGCTGGGGACAATAAAAAGCCACTTAACAAAATGCCACAGATGAGTTGAGGGAGCGTGCAATTGGCAATCTGACTGCAGGAATGTCCACTAGAGCTGTTGCCAGAGAATTTACTGTTAATTTGTCTACCATAAGCCGCCTCCAACAACATGTCAATTATGTATGCTCTCACTGGGATTTTATAGGAGCAACGCCAAAATCCAAACTAGCTTCCCTTGACACTATTTTGGTGCACCAAGACCATTCACAGTTGAGCTCGCTCAGTTTAGCTCAAAGCTGATTGGCATATTAAAAAAAAAAATGTAATCAAAGGAGGCCAAATGCTTGCTGGCTTCCCTTGCCTGGGCGGCACAAAAGTCATACTCGTTTGGACCAGACAGCATCAGATAGATGGCCTAAACATAGAGACAGAGGGGCACTGTTTCGCTCGCTCAGATGCTTTCTCCTGTGAGATACATCCAGCCTCCTGCGAATTGAAGGAAAATTATGAAACACAGAGAGACGAAAGATAAATTATTCTAATTTTAAATGTTTTTATTTTGTCCATTTTTGGGGGATGCCTGGCTTCCCTTGGCATCCATGAATACACACCTCAGTAAAGGTATAAGCACTGTGTTATTTGAGTTGATGAACTAAATGTTTTTTTTTTGGTCTATGCTGATCAATTTTTTAATGTAATTTATTATGAGTGTATGCCCTTATAGGCTACTGAGAATTATTTTAGAGAGATAATGTCCACCTCTCTGTAGAGATAATGTGCACCTCTCTGAAGAGATAATATAATGTCCCCCTATCTGGAGAGATAATGTGCACCTCTCTGAAGAGATAATATAATGTCCCCCTATCTGGAGAGATAACGTCCACCTCTCTGGAGAGATAATGTCCCCCTATCTGGAGAGATAATGTCCACCTCTCTGGATAGATAATGTCCACCTCTCTGGAGAGATAATGTCCACCTCTCTGTGGAGATAATGTCCACCTCTCTGGAGAGATAATGTCCACCTCTCTGGAGAGATAATGTCCACCTCTCTGGATAGATAATGTCCACCTCTCTGGAGAGATAATGTCCACCTCTCTGTGGAGATAATGTCCACCTCTCTGGATAAATAATGTCCATCTCTCTGGAGAGATAATGTCCACCTCTCTGGAGAGATAATGTCCACCTCTCTGAAGAGATAATGTCCACCTTTCTGTTAAAGTCAGTTGGTCTGACCCAATCCAGGTAGGAGGGTTACCAACCTGTCTTTATGCTAGTCTGCTTCAGACTTTTGGGTCGGGACTATTACCTGCCTGTCTGTCAGCCATGGTGTGCTATACGAGATGATTGTCTGTCAGCCATGGTGTTCTATACGAGATGATTGACAGTCTGTCATGGTGTTCTATACGAGATGATTGTCAGTCTGTCATGGTGTTCTATACGAGATGATTGTCAGTCTGTCATGGTGTTCTATACGAGATGATTGTCAGTCAGCCATGGTGTTCTATACGAGATGATTGTCAGTCTGTCATGGTGTTCTATACGAGATGATTGTCTGTCTGTCATGGTGTTCTATACGAGATGATTGACAGTCTGTCATGGTGTTCTATACGAGATGATTGTCAGTCAGCCATGGTGTTCTATACGAGATGATTGTCAGTCAGCCATGGTGTTCTATACGACATGATTGTCAGTCAGCCATGGTGTTCTATACGAGATGATTGTCAGTCAGCCATGGTGTTCTATACGAGATGATTGTCAGTCAGCCATGGTGTTCTATACGAGATGATTGTCAGTCAGCCATGGTGTTCTATACGAGATGATTGTCTGTCTGTCATGGTGTTCTATACGAGATGATTGTCTGTCAGCCATAGTGTGCTATATGAGATGCTTGTTGTGAGGCAGTGTTTAAAGTAAAGGACTGTAATAGAATTGTGAAGGGTTCGCTAAAAGCAGTTTATTCTAGCTGGTCTTACTTTTGTGTATCAATTTGTAAAATATTAAATCAAATCAAATCAAATAAAACTTTATTTGTCACATATGCCGATTACAACAAGTGTAGACCTTACCGTGAAATGCTTACTTACAAGCCCTTAACCAACAGCGCATTTCAAGAAGAATAAATGATTTACCAAATAAACTAAAGTAAAAAATAAACATAATAAAATATGTACACAAAAAAGTAACACAATAACATAAAAATAACGAGGCTATTTACGGGGGGGTACCGGTACTGAGTCAGTGTGTGGGGGTACAGATTAGTTGAGGTCATTTGTACATGTAGGTAGGGGTCAAGTGACTATGCATAGATAATAAACAGCGAGTAGCAGCAGTGTACAAACAAATGGAGGGGGGGTCAATGTAATAGTCCGGTGGCCATTTGATTAATTGTTAGCAGTATTATGGCTGTATTATGGCTTGGGGGAAGAAGCTGTTAAGGAGCCTTTTGGTCCTAGACTTGGCACTTCGGTACCGCTTGCCGTGTGGTAGCAGAGAAAACAGTCTATGACTTGGGTGACTGGAGTCTGACAATTTTATGGGCTTTCCTCTGACACCGCCTATTATATAGCTCCTGGATGGCAGGAAGCTTAGCCCCAGTGATGTACTGGGCCGTACACACTACCCTCTGTAGCGCCTTGCGGTCGGAGGCCGAGCAGTTGCCATACCAGGCGGTGATGCAACTGGTCAGGATGCTCTTGATGGTGCAGCTGTAGAAATTTTTAAGGATTCGGGGACCCATACAAAATCTTGATGGGGGAAAAAGTGTTGTCGTGCCCTCTTCACGACTGTCTTGGTGTGTTTGGACCATGATAGTTTGTTGGTGATGTGGACACCAAGGAACTTGAAACTCTCGACCCGCTCCACTACAGCCCTGTTGATGTTCATGGGGGCTTGTTCGGCCCACCTTTTCCTGTAGTCCACGATCAGCTCCTTTGTCTTGCTCACTTTGAGGAAGAGGTTGTTGTCCTGGCACCACACTGCTAGTTCTCTGACCTCCTCCCTATAGACCGTCTCGTCGTTGTTGGTGATCAGGGCCTACCACTGTTGTGTCGTCAGCAAACTTAATGATGTTGATGGAGTCCTGTTTGGCCACGCAGTCGTGGGTGAACAGGGAGTACAGGAGGGGACTAAGTACATACCCCTGAGAGGCCCCAGTGTTGAGGAAATCAAGTGTTAAATCGAAATCGAGTAGCTACCACTGTTACCTCACCTTTTTTCTAAATACAAGACTGAAGACTTGTCCAGCGCCTTCCTGACATCTCCTTTGGTCATGAGACATGTTACTTTACTGTAAGGTATAACTTAAGTGCCCAAAACCTCTCCTCGGGGACCCTCAGACATTGTAGCACTGAACTAGCATACCTAATTCACCTTATCAAGGGCTTGATGATTATTTGACAAGTTGAATCAAGTGTGCTAGCTGTGGAAAAGTTAAAATACATAAAATTGCTGAGGGTCGCCCAAGAGGTTGGAAAATCCCTATAGCTTTTACGGTATAATAATCCTATTCACTATTAGGCTACATGTGATATCCCTTTAAAACCTTGAACAGTTTATATGCGGTTTTTGTACTAATAAGGGTTTCCCCTGATCAAGCAGGAGGAACTGAATATATTATGTAAATGTTATAGGCAGGGGCGCAACTTTCAAAGAGGACCCCCCACATTCTGAAAACACATTTTGTCCCCCCAAGTTTTACGGTTGGAATGTGATACAGAATTAGGCAACAGTGTGCTTTAGGACCATGTGGACACCTCTGAGTGGCCGGGTAGGCTGTTTGTAGTGTTTATCCGATTGAATAAAAAAAATAATATATATATAATTATGTCCCCCCCAATTCTAAAAACCATAGTTGCGCCCCCTGGTTGTAGGTACATGTCGGAAGATACATTATCTCCCATTCCAGATACCAGTCCGGGTCTTTAAAATGGTCGTAATGGGGCAGACATAGGTAGGTAGGTAGGAGCTGGATTGGCCAAAGACACGTAGGTAAGGATCCCACACTGTCTCCAGAGCAAGCAATATAATGCACGCGATGAACGGAGTTGATGTTGTATGGTGATGAACTATAGAATGAAACAGCCCTGGACGCAACACTTCTAACTAATCCAACATCTAAATATAAAACGGCACAATGAGAAGCTCATCCATGTAACTTGTTTTAGCGAATGTGTAATAACAAACTCAGTGACGGAATGTAGTTTATTTTCTTAGGTTTTTCTCCCTCTATTCTAAAGGGGAGGGTAGCTGATAACTGAGGGCGGTGGCATTCGCTCTGAGTGCACGGAGCTGCGCGAGTCAGTGCTTTGACTCAAGTCCTGGGACCCCTGAACCCATTGGTTTCCCCCATATTCTTTCTCTTTCTACATTATCCGCTGAACGACCGTTATTATAACGGACAACAACCACCTCGACTGCATCTGGACCACAACTGCTATTTTACGAACAGTGGGTTTCATCAGCAAGGTGTTGTTTTACTCTGCCTATAATGGGGAAAAGTGGACAGTCGGCGAAAAACTGGAATAGGACTTGCGACGGTACTTTCTGCGAATGTGTACCATACCTGGACTCGTTCTCTTCGGTCCTCGTAAACACTGGAGTCGCACAAGGTTAAGACCGCCCGTTACTGTCCTTTTCAACACGATTATGCTACTATCTTGAGTGTAGCAGGGGTTTGAAATATCAATGCTCAGTCGACATTAAATTGTCGCATCTTATATAAGGTTATATGGCAACAATCATTTGGTTATCACACCTGCATTAGATTTTTTTTCCGACAACATAATGTTACACATTGAAAAATCCCCCTCACATGTCACGGGGGAGATGCATATCGCGTGCAACTCAGACTTGAAAAAGACCAGATTGAGGGACTTGGAACTTGCGGGTCAATTATGAAATCTAAAAAACGATGATCCTCATTAATTCTAAAGGCTATTTATTTTGTCAACTAGGCTATAATTCTCTCAGGTTTATATTCGTAATAGAGTCAAACTGTGTAATGTGCTAAGCAATAGCCGACACCTATACGTGCGTATTGCGGAAATATGAGCCGCTTCGGAAGAAAGCTTACGCGTGTGCGTTCACCACACATTATGTTGAGCTAATCGTAACTACTCTATTTTATTATGATGTGAATGCATCAGTTAGCAACATGACATTACGCTATTAACATGGATCGTCTTGTTGATATTTAGTGAAGAAGATGCGGATAGGCCTACATTTTGTCACGTAAACATTTTACAGAACTTTCAGAAATCTAGTACGGAGGGAATGCGACGCCACCTATCAATTCTAACCCCCCAACAAAAACATTGGCTAAATATGCCTCTTTATTAATTCACGACACAATTTAACATTTTGAATTAATGTTGTGACCTCGATAATGAAAACCATGGAAAAAATAATGTGACCGTGCAGCAATAACAATAACAACTTATTAGCCGAATAATAATGATAATGATGATAATAATGATAATAAAATAATAATAATAATAATAATAATAGTGACTAGCGATTAGAAGTAATTCCGTTAACAAGACTTTTAATGACTGGTGTTATTATCAAGGCTTGGGTTCAATTCGGTTACTCTTATTGTATTAGCTATCATGTTTAATCATTTGCCCGACTGGTGTGTAATTGAACACCAAGTTCAATACAACTAGTTTTCTGAAGAGTCTTTCAAATGTGTCCCAGACAATATGCATATAGGATGTCGCTGAACAACATTTTGTTGCCTAAGTAAAACTTTTTCACTGAACTCCAAGGTATAATAACTTCTGAGTTTCCAATGTTTATATCATAATAATAATTATAATTTTTTATAATTATACTTTTTTACTAATAATACTTTGTGTGGCCTTAGGTGATATTCCTGTTACTATTACAAATTATTACCTTGTCTCCTTGTCTGTACAGTCTGACTCTAAATACAATATTTGTTTGTTTTTCACTTTAATAAACAAGAGCTTTGAAAATAAATGAGTTAACAAAATTTAGTTGAGTTCAGTTAAAGTAAAATAAGCTTACTCATTGGCATTCTGGCGTGAATGTAGTATTTCTTTGGTAGATTTTTGTGCCATGTAGTTGTTCCTGTAGTGTTGCTCTGCAGTGTCTTTCTATCACCCATTGGACTGCATTGCTAACACCCACGGCCTTGGTTTTGAGACAACACTATTTGATATTGTTGTTGTGAAACAGTATTTTCCAGAGTAAATAGGCTACCAAGTTGTTCTTAGCTATACATCTCAACATAATGTCTTATTTATTTTTTGTATTCCTCTTTCCTCTGTGGGCCTTTTACTTTACCTTCCGTTTAGAAAAGTTATTTTGTGCTCATCCTTCCATTACAACAACTTTCACCATGCTTGGTAAGTCAGTCTAAAGTCACATTAATACTTGTGTTATTGAACCAGAACACTTACAAATAGGTTGGCCAAACAACCGCAAATTGGCTTGTGTATATAGGCCTAATTGAGTCAGATCGATACTGTGTACCTAAGCCCTCAATCCTTCCTGTTGGCTTTGGGCTGTGGTCATTAAAAAACAGAGACGCACAGGACGACGCAGTCAGTGGAATGTTATTTAAGGATGTAAGTGGCAGCCATCTCCTCGCTGCACTGAGAAGGGGCGTAAAACCCCTTGGCCTATTAAAAAGCCATTAGCTAAACCCACTCTCAATAACGGCTGATTGTGTGTGAAACAAACAGGTTTAAAAAGCCTCCCTGTGTTGACAGGGTGTGCATTCCAGACCGTCCAGGTGATGGGGCTGCTTACTTCTGCAGCGGCGCTCAGGCAAGGTTACACAATACCACGTTTTAAAGGTAATCATATAAGTATGAAACTGATTGCGGGAGGCAAGTGAGACCCGCTTGAGTCTGTCACCAAGGACCACGGTCCGAAATCTCTGTCGGCCATTACGGACGCTCCCAGAGGGCCCCGTAGCCAACTGTGGAGACAGCTGTGTCTTGTCTGCTCCAGACTGGGTTCTGTGATTGGCCGTGGAGCCCGCTTTTTACAGCCTCACTGACTGCCATTGAGTCGGAGCTGCCACCGAACTCTCTGGGTGTTCTCAGCTTTGATCCGTCTTGGACTTGACAATGACAGAGCTCTGACTCGGTAGCAGTGACTTGACAATTACAGAGCTCTGACTCAGTAGCAGTGACTTGACAATGACAGAGCTCTGACTCAGTACAGTGACCTGACAATGACAGAGCTCTGACTCAGTACAGTGACCTGACAAGGACAGAGCTCTGACTCAGTACAGTGACCTGACAATGACAGAGCTCTGACTCAGTACAGTGACCTGACAATGACAGAGCTCTGACTCAGTACAGTGACCTGACAAGGACAGAGCTCTGACTCAGTACAGTGACCTGACAATGACAGAGCTCTGACTCAGTACAGTGACTTGACAAGGACAGAGCTCTGACTCAGTACAGTGACTTGACAATGACAGAGCTCTGGCTCGGTAGCAGTGACTTGACAAGGACAGAGCTCTGACTCAGTAGCAGTGACTTGACAATGACAGAGCTCTGACTCAGTACAGTGACCTGACAATGACAGAGCTTTGACTCAGTAGCGGTGGCCATGGACTATCTTGAAAGACAGTCTTTGACTGCATGGCTCCTTTGTATTAAGGCGTTGAAATTAAATGTGATGGCATACTTTCTTTCCCTCGTCTTTGTTTCACACGTTGCCTACTTTCCTAATCATACTCATATAGTGTGAAGTTTATGTACAGTGGCAAGAAAAAGTATGTGAACCCTTTGGAAATATCTGGATTTCTGCATAAATCGGTCATAAAATTTGATCTGATTTTCATCAAGGTCACAACAATAGACAAAACATAGTCTGCTTAAACTAATAACACAAAAACAATTATACATTTTCATGTCTTTATTGAACCACACCGTAAACATTCACAGTGCAGGATGGAAAAAGTATGTGAACCCTTCGATTTAATAACTGATTGACCCTCCTTTGGCAGCAATAACCTCAACCAAACATTTTCTGTAGTTGCGGATCAGACCTGCACAACGGTCCGGATTTTGGACCATTCCTTTTACAAAACTGTTTCAGTTCAGCAATATTCTTGGGATGTCTGGTGTAAACTGCTCTCTTGAGGTCATGCCACATCATCTCAAATCGGGTTGAGGTCAGGACTCTGTCTGGGCCACTCCAGAAGGTATTTTTTCTCTGTTGAAGCCATTCTGTTGTTGATTTACTTCTGTGTTTTGGGTCATTGTCCTGTTTCATCACCCAACTTCTGTCGCGCTTCAATTGGCAGACACACAGCCTCACGTTCTCCTGCAAAATGTCTTGATAAACTTGGGAATACATTTTTCCGTCGATGATAGCAAGCTGTCCAGGCCCTGAAGCAGTAAAGCAGCCCCAAACCATGATGCTCCCTCCACCATACTTGGGATGAGGTTTTGATGTTGGTGTGCTGTGCCTTTTTTTCTACACACATAGTGTTGTGTGTTCCTTCCAAACAACTGAGCTGTAGTTTCATCTGTCCACAGAATATTTTGCCATTAGCGCTGTGGAACATCCAGGTGCACTTTTGCAAACTTCAGACGTGCAGCAATGTTTTTTTTGGACAGCAGTGGCTTCTTCCGTGGTGTCCTCCCATGAACACCATTCTTGTTTAGTGTTTTACGTATCGTAGACTCGTCAACAGAGATGTTAGCATGTTCCAGAGATTTCTGTAAGTCTTTAGCTGACACTCTAGGATTCTTCTTAACCTCATTGAGCATTCTGCACTGTGCTCTTGCAGTCATCTTTGCAGGACGGCCACTCATAGGGAGAGTAGCAACAGTGCTCAACTTTCTCCATTTATAGACAATTTTTCTTACCGTAGATTGATGAACAACAAGGCTTTTAGAGATACTATTGTAACCCTTTCCAGCTTTATGCAAGTCAACAATTCTTAATCTTAGGTCTTCTGAGATCTCTTTTGTTCGAGGCATGGTTCACATCAGGCAATGCTTCTTGTGAATAAAAAACGAAAGTTTGTGAGTGTTTTTTATAGGGCAAGGCAGCTCTAACTAACATCTCCATTCGTCTCGTCTCATTGATTGGACTCCAATTAGCTTTTGGAGAAGTCATTAGCCTAGGGTTCACCTACTTGTTCCAACCTACGCTGTGAATGTTTAAATTATGTATTCAATATAGACAAGAGAAATACAATAATGTGTGTGTTATTAGTTTAATCACACTATGTTTGTCTATTGTTGTGACTTAGATAAAGATCAGATCAAATTTGATGACCAATTTGCAGAAATCCAGGTAATTCCGAAGGGTTCACATACTTTTTCTTGTCACTGTAATCTGGGGGTGCTTACTAGCAAGATGGGCCTGAAGCTAGTAATTCAGAAAGGAAATGTTTTGACAAAAACCATTGAAAGTATGTTCCGCGCTCCAAGAGGATGTCTGCTCTTTGTAGTCTAGTCCTGCTGTTGGTTTTCACAAGAGACGGGCAAGAGACTGAGCAGCACACCAACACCATCCAAAGTATTCACAGGGGAAACCCTGGGTTAGAACAGAAGCCGATGAGTACACACCACCCGCACAGCACGCACGCACGCACGCACACCACACACACACACACACACACACACACACACACACACACACACACACACACACACACACACTACCTGCCATCCCTGTCTTGAATTTTAAATGTAGAATAAGACAGAGTTGGAGCTGATTTTCAGCAGCTCTCTGATAGTATTACTGTGACTCTGATAGTATTACTGTGTACTCTCTGATATGTTTACTGTGTACTCTGTAATAGTATTACTGTGTACTCTGATCGTAATATGTGTATTCTGATAGTATTACTGTGTTACTCTCTGATATTATTACTATGTACTCTCTGATATTTTACTGTGTACTCTGATAGTATTACTGTGTACTCTTTGATATATTACTGTGTACATCTCTGATAGTATTACTGTGTACTCTCGATAGTATTAAGGTACTCTGATAGTATTAATGTTTACTCTCTGACAGTATTACTGGTGTACTCTCTGATAGTATTACTGTGATGCATTACTATGATGCATTGTTCATGGACTGTGGAACTCCCAGCCCGATTTAGGATCTCATTCTAGAGTTCTTTGTTTGGGAGTTTTGTTTGGAATGAATCAATGGCTCGTATGGTACTACATGGAGTATACACTATAGTTGGTTTAAAATCGGTTCTTTAATTTGCATAATGACTATTTTGACTCACTGAATAGCCACACCTTGTTTCGCCAATCACTTGTCCCCCCTGTTGTTCATAGTCTCATTTTCCTCCCTTGTATCTACTCCCATTCCCATGTCCTACTCTCCTCTCTCTTCCTCCTCTCTCTATCTTCTCCTCTCTTCCTCTCTCTCTTTTCTCTCTCCTCTGTCTCTCTCTTCTCTCTCCTCTTCTCTTCTTCTCTCTCCTCTCTCTTCTCTCTCTCTCTCTGTCTCTCTGTGTCTCTCTCTCTCTCTCTCTCTCTCTCTCTCGCTCTCTCTCTCCTTCTTCTCTGTCTCTCTGTCTCCTCTCTCTCTTCCTCTTTGTCTCTCTCCTCTCTCTCTCTCTCTCTCTGACTGTGCTCATTAAGATTTATTCAGATTAATTAAACTGCGGTTAAACAGTGGAGTTATTGTTGTGCCTCTGAAAGAGCTGAGAGCAGTGGGACACGGAGTCAGTTGCTCACTGTTGCGTGCTGGGCCTCACATGCCATAGAAACAGTAGGCCCATAACTCAGCCTGGCTCTGCCTGCCCTGAGGCGTCACAGAAAGCTAGCTGTGGCTTTAGACTTTAGGCGGCATTGTGCTCCGTGCCAGCTGCGCTTCACGGGAGGCTCTGCACCACCTTGCATCCTCCATCTGATTTCTTCCTCCCTCTTGCCCTCTTTTTCACGTAGGGCACAGCCAAACCAGTGAAACTGGTAACCCAGAGAACCATGCTACCCATGGAATCAAAGAGAGTTTTTCTTTTTTAGTTATGTTTATTTGTTATGTAGAACACAGAATCCTCTCATCCTGCTCGGGGTATAACCAGATCCGTCCTGCCCGGGGTATATCCAGATTCATCCATATCTGCTTACAGTACACCTCTGAAACTGGAGCTTACAGCAGTTTACGTTCAAGTCCATGTACTGTACTGCGTCCTCACGGTTCGTCTATACTCTGTCATGGCTGAAGCAGTTGGCTTCAATCTGTCGACACAAGGCGGGGAGAGAGAGAGGGTCTAATCAATGGCTGCAGGAAAGACAACAAACATTCCCAGCATGCTTAGCTGGGAGGGCTCCCACGGTCTGGAGGCCCAACAGGCAGACAGACAGGCTGGCAGACAGACAGGCAGACAGACAGGCAGACAGGTAGAAAGACAGACTGGCTGCCAGGCAGACAAACAGGAAGGCAGACAGATAGGCAGTCTGGCAGACAGGCAGACAGACAGGCTGGCAGAGAGAGAGACAAACAAACAGACAGGCTGGCAGGCAGTCAGGCAGACAGACAGGCAGAAAGACAAAATAGCTGTCAGGCAGACAGACAGGCAGACAGACAGGCAGGCTGGCAGTGCTGATGGAGCTAGCGCTAGCCAGTGATAAACAAGGGATCAGATGGGGAGAGAAGTGGGCTGCTGAAGTGGGCTCTCTGTCACTCTGAATGTGTAATTCTGCCGGAGAGAAAAGGACAATTGTGATGAGGGGGCCACGGGCGCTTTTGTTTCCTGCATGTTTATTGTCTGTTATTGTCCTCTTGGGAGTAAGAGGAATAAATACGCAGGGGAAGGTGTTTTCTTGTGTTGAATTCTACATTCACTCTCCTTTCAGGCAGACAAAGCTTGAGTGTAAAGCAGTGAAAGCTCCTCTGAATGTGCACAGGGGATCAGGAAAAGCAGAGGAGTGTCCCTCCCTCGTGAGCTACCCGGCAGACCTCTTGTGTAGGAGCCGGCTGAAGGATTAGGCTTGGTATTCCTCTATAGCCTTCTTTTTCCCTCCTCCTCTCTTCTCCACAGCCTTCTTTTCCCCTCCTCTCTCTCTTCTCCACAGCCTTCTTTTCCCCTCCTCTCTCTCTTCTCCACAGCCTTCTTTTCCCCTCCTCTCTTCTTCTCCACAGCCTTCTTTTCCCTCCTCTCTCTCTTCTCCACAGCCTTCTTTTTCCCTCCTCTCTCTCTCTCCACATAGATATATTTTTTGGTCTCTCTCTCTGCCAGAGATGCCTGGTAATCTTCTGGGTTGATCAGACCGACTGCATATGTAAAATTTGAGACTATAATGACTGTAATCATTGCTGTAACTTTGTACCTCCTCAGCTTACATTTGAGCCCCCAAAAGATTGTTACCGCTGAGAAATCACACAAAGTAGGACTATGTGCATAATGAGTACGTTGTAGCGCTGCCAAAAGGAGTAGGGATTTTGAGCTTGTGCCGTAAAAAAGGTTTAGCTGCCGCTATATACATGTGTAATACAGTACACACACACACGCACGCACGCACGCACGCACGCACACACACACACACACACACACACACGAAGGTACAACAAGGGCACAGTTACAGAAGACCACTGATTATAATACGAAATTCTATATTTTGCTGGTGACATCATTTTGTGTACAAGCAATTTGCGTTGATTCATTTGAAGGCGGTGTTCTCTGTGATTATGAATATAAATAGGACTTTGCTGAGGCTGCATGTTTCCTTCTTCACTCACAGTTTACCGGAGATAGTGCCAGTAGAAAAATCACATTGTTATTTCTTGTATTAACCAGAATGGTAATAGCGGTGGTGGCTGTTTTCTACCAGTGCACGTAGCTAAGGCATCGAAATAATGACTCTGCTGGAGATAGTTGCTAGTTGCAATCTTTTCTTCTCCACCAAAATGAGGAGAGAGAGAGAGAGATGGTAATTAATCACAGACTGTCACACTCCTAACTACAGAGGGAGCATCACTGGGCACAGTCTTCTTCTATTAGCAGTCCCATTAGCTGCGCTAGGCACAAGTTAGCACACTTTCACTTGGCATTCCAGAAGTCACGAGTAGACTGTCACCTGCTCGTCAGCACGAGCGATCCCTGAAGAAACCACTCACTTCGTATGCTAGTGGAAGCACAGGGGGAGAAAATGGTTGTTGTTCCTTTGGTTTTGTAGCAGTAGAAAGAGCAGTGAGTCACGTGTCCACCTTGGTTGTTCGTTTAGTACTGCATGATTGTTCTGTGTCTGCGAGTGTGTGTTGTCTGCGTTTGTATCTGCGTTTTCCCGTGTGTGTCTGTATATAATTTGATAGCATTATTTTTTTGACTTTATAACAATAGATAGTGGTGGCATGGGGAGGTAGGAGGAGGAAGAGGCAGTAATGACTAATAAAGCCGCCAGAGGTAAGGGTTGTAGGTGCGCAATAGGAATCCTTACTTTTTATCTTGTTAGGAAGGTAAACGTGGCTACTTCAAACTCATTAAGCACACACCCATACAGACAATGTGCACATTTAATATTGGGCAGTCTGTGGATTCATCTTGGACGTGTACTGAGAAAACCTGCTTTATGTTAATATTGGGCAGTCTGTAGGTTCATCTTGACGTGTCTGAGAGAAAACCTGCTTCATGTTAATTATTAGGCAGTCTGTAGGTTCATCTTGGACGTGTCATGTCCTGACCAGTAAAGGGGTTATTTGTATTGTAAGTTTGGTCAGGACGTGGCAGGGGGGTGTTTGTTTTAGGTTTTTCCGGTTTTTTTGGTTAATGTTCTATGTTAGTCTATTTCTATGTCTGTGTCTAGTTATTCTATTTCTATGTTTAGTTTATTGCGGTTGACCTTCAATTGGATGCAGCTGTCCCTCGTTGCCTCTTAATTGAAGGTCCTATTTAGTAGGGGTGTTTTTCTATGGGTTTTTTTGTGGGTAGTTGTTCAGTATGTGTAGCTGTGTGCCTCACAGGACTGTTTCCGTCGTTTGTCTGTTTTTTTGTTTAAGTGTTACTTTTGGTTTTTCCTTCATTAATAAAAGAAGATGAGCATTCACATTCCCGCTGCGCCTTGGTCCCATCTTTATAAACGAACGTGATAGAACTACCACCAACAACGGACCAAGCAGCGGAGGAAGGAGCAGGCACCAGGGAGAGGAGCTATCTGGAATCGTGGACATGGGAGGAAATTTTGAACGGGGCAGGACCATGGCACCAGGCTGGGGAAAACCGGCGCCCTAAGGAGGAGCTGGAGGCAGCCAAGGCGAGGAGCGCGCTGTTATGAGGCATTATACTCGCCGATTGACAGTGTGAGAGGCAGCCCCAAAAAATGTTTTTTGGGGGGCACATGGGGAGTGTGGCTAGGTCAGAGCAAGAGCCCTAAGCCAACTTCCCGTGCTCTTTATGGGGAGCAGCGGATCAGGAGAGCGCCGGTCTATGCGGAAGTGCGCACGATCTCGCCCATGCGCACGCACAGCGATCCAAGCTCCTCGCAAGTGCCGTGCTAGAGTGGGCATCCAGCCAGGTAGGAGGATGCCTGCACAGTACATCTGGCCACCAGTGCGTCTTCCTAGGCCCAGGCTACCCTGCGCCTGCTCTACGCACGGCAACCATCAGGCCTCTGCACAGCCCAGTTCGCCCTGTGCCAGCCTCCGCCCATGCAGGGCTTCTGTGACTACCCAGCCAGGATGGGGTGGTGCAGGCTGTGCGCTCCAGACCTCCAGAGCGTTTCATGGCCCTGTGTACCCTGTTCCTGCTCCCCGCACTAGCCCTGAGGGTGCGTGTCTCAAGTCTGGCGCCTCCAAAGCCAGCACCACGCACCAGGCCTCCAGTGCGTCAGCCCCAGTCCCATTATGTCCTGTTCCCGCTCCTCGCACTAGCCTTGGGGTGCGTGTCTCTAGTCTGATACCTCCAGTACCAGCCCCACGCACCAGGCCTCCAGTGCGGTCAGCCCAGTCCAGTTCGTCCTGCTCCTGCTCCTCGCACTAGCCCTGTGGTGCGTGAAAATAGTCTGGCGCCTCCAAAGCCAGCCCCACGCATCAGGCCTTCAGTGCGCAGTCCCCGTCCAGAGCTTCCGACGACAGTACCCCGTCCAGAGCTTCTGGCGACAGCACCCCGTCCAGAGCTTCCCGGCGACAGTTCCCCGTCCAGAGCTTCCTGCGACAGTTCCCCGTCCAGAGCTTCCGGCGACAGTTCCCCGTCCAGAGCTTCCGGCGACAGTTCCCGTCCAGAGCTTCCGGCGACAGTTCCCCGTTCAGAGCTTCCGGCGACAGTTCCCCGTCCAGAGCTTCCGGCGACAGTTCCCCGTCCAGAGCTTCCGGCCAAAGTTCCCCGTCCAGAGCTTCCGGTGACAGTTCCCCGTCCAGAGCTTCCGGCGACAGTTCCCCGTCCAGAGCTTCCGGCGACAGTTCCCCGTCCAGAGCTTCCGGCGACAGTTCCCCGTCCAGAGCTTCCGGCCAAAGTTCCCCGTCCAGAGCTTCCGGTGACAGCCCCGTCCAGAGCTTCCGGCGACAGTTCCCCGTCCAGAGCTTCCGGCGACAGTTCCCCGTCCAGAGCTTCCGGCGACAGTTCCCCGTCCAGAGCTTCCGGCGACAGTTCCCCGTCCAGTGCGTCCGGCGACGTCCTACAGTCCGGAGGCTGCAAAGACGACCCACAGTCCGGAGCCGGCAGAGACGGCCCTCAGTCCGGAGCCGACAGAGACGGCCCGCAGTCCGGAGCCGACAGAGACGGCCCGCAGTCCGGAGCCGACAGAGACGGCCCGCAGTCCGGAGCCGGCAGAGAGACGGCCCGCAGTCCGGAGCCGACAGAGACGGCCCGCAGTCCGGAGCCGACAGAGACGGCCCGCAGTCCGGAGCCGACAGAGACGGCCCGCAGTCCGGAGCCGACAGAGACGGCCCGCAGTCCGGAGCCGACAGAGACGGCCCGCAGTCCGGAGCCGACAGAGACGGCCCGCAGTCCGGAGCCGACAGAGAGGCCCGCAGTCCGGAGCCGACAGAGACGGCCCGCAGTCCGGAGCCGACAGAGACGGCCCGCAGTCTGGAACCGACAGAGACGGCCCGCAGTCCGGAGCTTCCAGAGTCGTCCTCCAGTCCGGAGCTTCCAGAGTCACCCTACAGTCCGGAACCGACGCAGCCAGAGTCGCCCTCCAGTCCGGAGCTTCCAGAGTCGCCTCCAGTCCGAGGTCTCCAGCGACGCGCATCAGCCCGAGGTCTCCAGCGACGCGCCTTAGCCCTGAGCCTTCAGCGGGGGGGACAGGTTAGGTTGAGGACTAAGGCCGGAGCCTGAGCCACCTCCGTGGTAGGAGGATTGGGGAGGGGGGGTGTTGCACAAGAACCATCGGTGACGGTGGCCACCCTCCCTTCCCTCCCCTGTAGTTTTGGGATTTTTTTCTTGTGGGTTATTGTTTTGTTAGATTTGTTTCAGGTGCATCCGGGGTCTGCACCTTTGGGGGGGGGGGGGGGGGGGGGGTACTGTCATGTCCTGACCAGTAAAGGGGTTATTTGCTATTGTAAGTTTGGTCAGGACGTGGCAGGGGGTGTTTGTTTTAGGTGTTTCGTTTTTTTTTGGTTAATGTTCTATGTTAGTCTATTTCTATGTCTGTGTCTAGTTATTCTATTTCTATGTTTAGTTTATTGGGTTGACCTTCAATTGGATGCAGCTGTTCCTCGTTGCCTCTAATTGAAGGTCCTATTTAGTAGGGGTGTTTTTCTATGGGTTTTGTGGGTAGTTGTTCCGTATGTGTAGCTGTGTGCCTCACAGGACTGTTTCTCGTCGTTGTTTTTGTTTAAGTGTTTGTTTTGGTTTTCTTCATTAATAAAAGAAGATGAGCATTCACATTCCCGCTGCGCCTTGGTCCCATCTTTACGACGAATGTGACAGGACGTGTCTGAGAAAGCCTGCTTCATGTTAATATGGTCAGTCTGTAGGTTCATCTTGGACGTGTCTGAGAAAGCCTGCTTCATGTTAATATTGGTCAGTCTGTAGGTTCATCTTGGACGTGTCTGAGAAAACCTGCTTTTCTTTGCAGTTCACAGAACATCTCCACGTTCATATGTTCTTCAGAGAAATTCTCAAACATGTGTCCCAAAAGATATGTTACCTCTACAAAACAACTGAAACAAGCATCAAAAAAGTTATTTTTACCTGGGTATAAAAGACAGCATCAAAAACACCATAAAACTTTCATAAAGGGACCTCAATGAACCACCAAACTTTGTGTGGAAGACATTTATTCCTCCCATCCTTTTGTTTCATTGATTCTCTCCTGCACACTGTGCTGTTCTGTGCTGCACAGCCACAGCAGCTGTATGCTTCATTCCAAATGGCTCCCTATTCCCCACACAGTGCACTAGTTTTGACAAGAACCTTATGGGCCCTGTTCAAAAGTAGTGCACTTAATAGGGAATAGGGTGCCATTTCTAACGCAAATGTGGTCTCTCTTACAGTTTTATTGATATTTATGACCTCAGAGCAGATTGTGGAATGGGAGCTGTTGCCGCGCCGACACACAGTGCTGATGTGGATGTAGTTGGACTGTAGAGTGGAGAGTTTACACCTCACCTCTGGAGGCTCTACGTATAGCCTCTGCTCCCTCGCAAACACAAATAATCTCCCTTGGTCCCACTTGGTATTTCAGATACTCTACAGTCTTGCTTCGGTAAGGGCTTAGCCGCTTAGCAAACTGTTAGATTTCCGGATGCTTTTGTATC
Organism: Salmo trutta; assembly: GCF_901001165.1. Lineage (NCBI taxonomy): Eukaryota > Metazoa > Chordata > Actinopteri > Salmoniformes > Salmonidae > Salmo > Salmo trutta. Next base: position 38,308 of record NW_021823426.1, read on the forward strand.
TCTACAGAGTCCCAAAATGTTCATTCAGTTTGCAGCTAGGTCTATGTGCTATTATCATGTTACTGTGATCACAGTCTGTTGTAACCGGAGATCATATAAACCATGTACATGACGACCTGCTGGGTTCACGGTTGCCATACACACCATTTTAATTCCCAACAAAGGGTTAAGGGTTGTGCAACGCTCACATAGAAGGAAGGGTGCCTTAAAAAAAAAAAATAGATTAAAAAAAAATCACACATATGAGGCTGCTGATGAAACCGAGAGGTAATGGTACCCTCCCCCTTTAAAGGACTCTCCTATATAGCTGCCGACTGGTGCTGTAGTGGTTAGCGGTGAATCAGGAGCCAGTGACATGGGGCCTTCCCCAATGGACTTCAGGATGTGATGTGGAATTCCAGCAGCTAGGAGCCCAGCCAACATGGTGCTAGATGAATACAAGGACAGACACATATATATCATGAGTGGCCAGATTGGTGTGTTTACCCAGAACCCTTAGGTTGGCAGGTGGATAGACATGGAACACTAACTTCCATAAAGTGACTGCAAGCCTCACTCCCATACCCTATCTGCCATTAGCCTCTAATCAAGGACTGGTTTAGACCTGGGACACCAGTCTGCCATTAGCCTCTAATCAAGGACTGGTTTAGACCTGGGACACCAGTCTGCCATTAGCCTTTAATCAAGGACTGGTTTAGACCTGGGACACCAGGTGGGTGAAATTAATTATCAAGTAGAATAAAAAAACATCATTGCTACGGACCTCCAGGATCAATTTTGAATACGCCTGATTTAACGGATGCAATGGATGTAGTTTGTGTATTTATTTTATTGAACTGATAAAGCCATACCTTCATAACTACTGTAGTTATTTTCATCTTATCATGCTTGTCACCGTGTTTGACAGTTTTTTAATCTGAGATACAGCAAATAGCCTATTTGCCTAAATGATTGATGTATTTGCCTTTACTGTTGTTTGTCGTTCCATAGTTGTCAACCAATGACTTGATGAATGTAGTGTGAAACAACACTATAAGCCAGATGGGAGGAGAGAGGAAGACAGTGTCATAACGAGGTTATTGTACCACATGAAAAGATCATGAAAAGGTCATGTAATAGCTGTCTGTCCAACACTAATTTCTCGTCCGCTGCATATCGATCTCGTTTTTGTGTTATGCTATTCCTCCTCAGAACAACGCATGAAAGCACCTCCTCAGATAACGGAGTGGCCTTCCTGCTCTTTATGGCATTTTAAACGTGGCCAGTTTATTTTCAGAGATTTACAGAGGATTTGCCTGTGTTCTGGTTTGCATTAGGGCCCATTACAATCTTTCCGTGCCAGTCTCTCCCCACGGCTCTGCCTGCAGACAGAGAGACGACACCTGCAGAGTGAGAGAACGAGAGAGGGAGGGAGTTAGAGAGAGAGAGAACAGAGAGAATGAAAGAGGCTCCAGTCCTCTGTAATTAGCCTGGACTGTTTAGGGGCAGAGCCTCTTCGTTTGGAAGGGCTCGTGCAGCGGAAACATTATCCCGCCATGCCACTCACTCTGGAACACAGGAAGTGACGCTGAGGGCAGCCCTGTTATTACCAGCAGCAGGTGCCTGCCGCGGAATGTACCAGCCACATTTTTTGAAGATGAACTAAAAAACTTGTTGTGGGAAAGACAGTCTCAGGAGTCTTCAGGTTGGATCTGAGGAAAAGCTCTCTCCCTTCCTGGGGGGGAAGAGGGGATTTGAACTTTGAACAAGAGCGGGAGAAAACTTCTTCTGCATTTGATGTTTTCTTTTCTTCCTTCCTTTGTTAAATGTCATCCACACCCAAGAAACAAGTTTTGAAAGACTGAAAAGTAACCCAGACCCAAATACCACAGAGGTCTCGGCAGCTTCAAATCCTTACATTGTGTTCTGGCATTTGTGTTCCCTCCCCAGGCTTCTGCTGCCTGCCCCTCGGTCTGTTTCATAATGAGGCCTGGCTGGAACTTGGCTCCTGGTTAAGGGATAATGAAAAGCCAACATGAGCATCAGTGTCTGAGTCAGTTTTGTTATTTAGTCAGTCAGCCTGTGAGACCATAGCCAGAACAAACAGACCTAAGACAGTCCGCATCAAGACCCATGAGGACACTAGGCCAGAATAAACAACTGACTGACTGACTGACTGACTGACTGACTGACTGACTGACTGACTGACTGACTGACTGACTGAGACTGACTGACTGACTGACTGACTGACTGACTGACTGACTGAGTGGTCTGCTCCCGTTATCTCTCTGTCATTTCAATAAGCCCTCATTATTCAACTGGTGGCCATGGCCTCCACATAGAAAGTGTTGCCAATGCGCAAACTCATTCATCCTAAGTGATTCAAAGTCCTGCATCATTAGACACAATCCAGTTTTGATTTGGTTTTGACGAGGCTGTATTTGTGTAAAGAGGATGTCTACATCAAAAGAGTCTGTCTATGTGAAAAGAGGCTACCTACATGAAAAGAGGCTGTCTACATGAGAGGAGTATGCCTACAAGAGAGGAGTATGCCTACATGAGAGGAGTATGCCTACATGAGAGGAGTATGCCTACAAGAGAGGAGTATGCCTACAAGAGAGGAGTATGCCTACAAGAGAGGAGTATGCCTACATGAGGGAGTATGCCTACAAGAGAGGAGTATGCCTACATGAGAGGAGTATGCCTACAAGAGAGGAGTATGCCTACAAGAGAGGAGTATGCCTACATGAGAGGAGTATGTCTACATGAGAGGAGTATGCCTACCAGCTCATTACTTAAAATCCCAGACTTTGATGTTCAGGACCGGTTTCATTGTGTCTCTCTATAGGTCCGTAATGAGTTTCTTGTGTTAACACAAATACTTTTAGGTAACCACGACAGAAGCATTCCTCCAGTTTGGTCCTCTGTGGCCCTTAGTCAGTAGAGCATGGCTCTTCAGCCAAGGGTTGTGGGTTCAATTCCCACTGGGGCCACCCATAAGTAAAATGTATGCATGTAGTACGGAGAAGAAAAAAAAAAGATTAAAAAAAATGTTTGAAATATATGCATTCACTACTGTAAGTCGCTCTGGATAAGAGCGTCTGCTAAATGACTAAAATGTAAATGTAAAATGTAGTCGCTTTGGATAAAAGCATCTGCCAAATGACATATACATTTCACCCAATTAAAGGAGGAATAGTGATTGATACGATGTGAACCAAGGAATGAAACAACAGAGGCCATTTTGTAAAGTGACTGAGACTCAAACCCACTTCAGCTCGTATTTCAACTTGAATCGAATGCTTAACCTGATCGCCTCAAGATCCAAAACAAGCCCCAAAAATGGTGCCAAGACAAAACCCTTGGACAATCTCAACTTGAGACCCAACCAGTCATTTGTCTCTAAGAAATCTATCATAGGAGATGGATTGTTTCCTGCCTTTATCCCCAGATCCCGTAAAGTGGACATTTAATCTCTCAGCCTGGCCATTCCTGCTAGCTAGCGGCTGCTTCATTGAGTGTCTGTCACTGCGGCCATGGTGGCCTGGCTGTTGATGTTCAATGTTGCTACTTTATGGCTGCAGATTACTACGAGACGAGACTAAAGCGAGAGAAGAGGACAGGGAAACTCTGCCATATGTGTAATTTATGAATTAATTTGAAAACCTTAACCTATCCGATATGTTGTAATATTTCCCACTAGCTTGCATAAGCATTAACCAGATTATATGAGCAAGCATACAATGTAATGATGCATGTCATTAACCCGAGGCGTTATGATACCTCAATGTTTTATGTCCAACGTTTTCACTGCAGCTATTCACAATGTTTGTTTTGTTTTTTTGCATGCATGCATGGACATATAATTATTATGTGACATAAACTAATGGTTTATGAATGAGTCCACGAGACCACCCAAAGTTATGCATATTACCATACAAACATATCTTGTTGTAGTATAGCACCCCTTCCTATAGCTGATACCTTCATTTGAATTGGTCTCATTGAAAGCTACTGTAGTGAGGTGATTCTGCTTCACACACACATCCTTGGTATCATTAGAGTGTATCTATTGCCTCTTTTCCTCTTTCCATCCATACTTGCCCAGCTGTGTGGATGCTTTCTCTTAGTCTGACTGAGCTGATTGCCATGCCTTTGGGTTCCTCCATTTCCAGACTCAGCACTTTGATTCTCCGGCAGTTGAGTCCAGAAGGCTGTGTCCCTCGGGGCTCTGCAAGCAGAAACATGCTCCTCTGCGTTTAATTGGGACACCAAGTACAGGGGCCAATTTGATATAATCCCACATGAGCATCCTTGTAAATATTGATACTGGTATTAAGCTTGTCGAGGGGTCTTAGTTAAGCAATAAGGTATGAGAACCCGGGATTATTGTATGAATACCTAAGGGCTGTTCTTAGGCCAGAGGGATGAACCCTTAGGAGGGTGTTATTCACAATAATTCCTGGGTTCGAAGGCATTATTGCTTT
>NW_021823427.1:0-20000 GCF_901001165.1 Salmo trutta
GAACAGAGAGAGAGAGAGGGGGAGGGAGGGAACAGAGGCAGGGAGGGAGGGAACAGAGGCAGGGAGGGAGGGAACACAGAGAGAGAGAGAGAGAGAGAGAGAGGGAACAGAGAGAGGGAACAGAGAGAGGGAACAGAGAGAGAGAGGGGAGGGAACAGAGAGAGGGGGGAGGAGGGAACAGAGAGAGGGAACAGAGAGAGAGGAGGGAACAGAGAGAGAGAGAGAGCGAGAGAGAGAGAGGGGGGGAGGGAGGGAACAGAGAGAGAGAGGGAGGGAGGGAGGGAACACAGAGAGAGAGAGGTAGGTAGAGAGAGAGAGAGAGAGAGAGAGGTAGGAGAGAGAGAGGTAGGAGAGAGAGAGAGAGAGGTAGGAGAGAGAGGTAGGAGAGAGAGGTAGGAGAGAGAGAGAGGTGGGAAGGAGGTAAGAAGGAGGTAAGAGAGAGGGATGGAGGTAAGAGAGAGAGGGAGAGAGGTAAAGAGGGAGGGAGGTAATAATAGACAGACAGAGAGGGAGGTAGGAGAGAGGGAGGTAATAGACAGACAGAGAGGGAGGGAGGTAAGAGGGAGGGAGGTAAGAGAGAGAGGGAGGTGAGAGAGGGAGGTAATGGAAAGAGGGAGGTAAGAGAGAGGTAATAGAGAGAGAGAGAGAGGTAATAGAGAGAGAGAGGGAGGTAATAGAGAGAGAGGGAGGTAATAGAGAGGTAATAGAGAGAGGGAGGTAATAGAGAGAGCACTGAGCAAATGTCAAATTGTCTTTCTACTAAATTACCGTGAGACAGACCACGTATTCACCCTGCACACCCTAATTGACAAACAAGCAAACTGTATCAAAGGCAAAGACTTCTCATGCTTTGTTGATTTCAAAAAAGCTTTTGAGTCAATTTGGCATGAGGGTCTGATATACAAATTGATGGAAAGTGGTGTTGGGGGAAAAACATACGACATTATAAAATCCCTAAAATTGGCAAAAAACATTTCTTTCCACAGGGTTGTGGGGTGAGACAGGGATGCAACTTAAACCCCACCCTCTTCAACATATATATCAATGAAATGGCGAGGGCACTAGAACAGTCTGCAGCACCGGCCTCACCCTACTAGAATCTGAAGTCAAATGTCTACTGTTTGCTGATGATCTGGTGCTTCTGTCCCCAACCAAGGAGGGCCAACAGCAGCACCTAGATCTTCGGCACAGATTCTGTCAGACCTGGGCCCTGACAGTAAATCTCAGTAAGATAAAAATAACTTTGTTCCAAAAAAGGTCCAGTTGCCAGGACCACAAATACAAATTCCATCTAGACACCGTTGTCATAGAGCAGCCTTTCATAAAGTATGGGTCGCGACGTGTCAGAGTAAATTTTACAATTATTTAATTCATTACAGGAATTGATTTGGCCAAGTGCACCTCTGCTTAAGCAGCGGTCTCTGCTCAGTTTGACAGCTGTGCGAGTGGGAGAGGTAGATGCCCGTGTGTTCTTGAAGATCAGTCTGCGACTCACACGATGCAGGGCTGTGATTCAGCAGCAGATGATGTGCTGTCAGCCACTGACTTGTCATTCCCACTCGCCACCACTCACCGCTGTCATCAAATGGACTCATGCTATAAAACGACACGTCCTGACCAAACATCCACAGCATGATGGTAAACCCAGGAAGTCCTTACAGGACAGGGCAGAATGTTTCAGGAAACAGTGCCTCGACAGTGGAAAAGTAAGTCAGCTAGCAAGGCATTGTTGTCTTTTTATAACAGGTGATGATCAGCAGAAATAAGGGAGTACTAACTCTCATAGTAGATGTGTTTCTCTTTCAAACAATCCCCTGGCTTTGTACACAGCTAATAGCTAACATTCACCAAAGCTACTGATAGTGCAAACCTAAGTAACAGTACAGATGAAGATGAAAAATGATCAGGCCCACTGTACATCTCACTGTAGAAATGATCAGGCCCACTGTATATCTCACTGTAGAAATGATCAGGCCCACTGTACATCTCACTGTAGAAATGATCAGGCCCACTGTACATCTCACTGTAGAAATGATCAGGCCCACTGTACATCTCACTGTAGAAATGATCAGGCCCACTGTACATTTCACTGTAGAAATGATCAGGCCCACTGTACATTTCACTGTAGAAATGATCAGGCCCACTGTACATCTCACTGTAGAAATGATCAGGCCCACTGTACATCTCACTGTAGAAATGATCAGGCCCACTGTACATCTCACTGTAGAAATGATCAGGCCTACTGTACATCTCACTGTAGAAATGATCAGGCCCACTGTACATCTCACTGTAGAAATGATCAGGCCTACTGTACATCTCACTGTAGAAATTATCAGGCCTACTGTACATCTCACTGTAGAAATGATCAGGCCCACTGTACATAAACTGATTGAAGTAAGGTGCTTTTTGAGGTAAACGCATCTACAGCAGGAAGTGGTCTCCTGCCTGACAGGAAGCAGTAGATGTTCTGGTCCAGTTTGGCACCACATACCTATGTCAGTCAGGGTTCTCAACTCTGACATACTTCAAAAAAACCAAGTACAGAAACAGTTTCAAGGCTGAGCATGACCTCAGTGTTACACTGTTAAAAACAGAGTCCAGAATAGACATGCTCTCATTAGGACTGTGTGTGTTTTCTGGACTACATCTGTGTGATGTGATGTGATCAGTCAGTTTATTCCAATTCAGAATAAAAAATATGTATTGTATTTTAACAGCAACAGTTCCAACCTAGACAGATATGTAAGAGTGTTTTTAATGGGGGAAAATAAACATTCATATATATTTATATGGATATTTAATTTCATTGTTATTTGTTTTTGTCTATTGCATTTCTTTTAGGCATAAGGGCAATGAAATGTATCGATATTTATGTATCGTTGCATATTTTCCTAAGCTTGGTTCCCAGGAAAACACAGAATATCTAATTTGGGACCCAGGCTGAAAAAGTCTAAGAACCCCTGCCCTAGAGCACACAAAAAACTGTACATACCTCGGCCTAAACACCAGCACCACAGGTAACTTCCTCAAAGCTGTGGACGAGCTGAGAGACAAGGCAAGAAGGGCCTTCCATGCAATTCAAAGGAACATCAAATTAGACAAACCAAATAGTATCTGGATAAAAATACATGAATCAGTTATAGAACCCATTGCCCTTTATGCTCTCATGAGAAGACCGGCTGTGTGCAACACTGCCCACGAAATGAGGTGGAAACTGAGCTGAACTTCCAAACCTCCTGCCAAATGTATGACCATATTAGAGACGCATATTTCCCTCAGATTACACAGACCCACAAATAATTAGAAAATCCAATTTTGATAAACTCCCATATCTACTGGGTGAAATACCACAGTGTGCCATCACAGCAGCAAGATTTGTGACCTGTTGCCATAAGAAAAGGGCAACCAGTGAAAACAAACAACATTGTAAATACAACCCATATTTATGTTTATTTATTTTCCCCTCTTGTACATTAACTATCAAGGACATTCAGAGACCGGTCACGAAGCCACTCCTGCGTTGTCTTGGCTGTGTGCTTACGGGTCGTTGTCCTGTTGGAAGGTGAACCTTCGCCCCAGTCTGAGGTCCTGAGCGCTCTGGAGCAGGTTTTCATCAAGGATTTCTCTGTAATTGGCTCTGTTCATCTTTGCCTCGATCCTGATTAGTCTCGCAGTCCCTGCCGCAGAAAAACATCCCCACAGCATGATGCTGCCACCGCCATGCTTCACCGTAGGGATGGTGCCATGTTTCCTCCAGATGTGATGCTTGACATTCAGGCCAAAGAGTTCAATCTTGGTTTCATCAGACCAGATAATCTTGTTTCTCATGGTCTGAGAGTCTTTAGGTGTCTTTTGGCAAACTCCAAGCGGGCTGTCATGTGCCTGAGAGGTCTGGCCACTACCATAAAGGCCTGATTGGTTGAGTGCTGCAGAGGTGGTTGTCCTTCTGGAAGGTTCTCCCATTTCCACAGAGGAACTCTAGGATCTCTATCAGAGTGACCATTGGGTTTTTGGTCACATCCCTGACCAAGGCCCTTCTCCCCCGATTGCTCAGTTTGGCTGGGCAGCCAGCTCGAGGAAGAGTCTTGGTTGTTCCAAACTTCGTCCATTTAAGAATGAAGGAGGCCACTGTTCTTGGGGACCTTCAATGATGCAGAAATGTAGTGGTACCATTCCCCAGATCTGTGCCTCGACACAATCCTGTCTCGAAGCTCTACGGACAATTCCTTCGACCTCATGGCTTGGTTTTTGCTCTGACATGCACTGTCAACTGTGGGACCTTTTTATATAGACAGGTGTGTGCCTTTCCAAATCATGTCCAATCAATTGAATTTCCCACAGCGTGGACTCCAATCAAGTTGTAGAAACATCTCAAGGATGATCAATGGAAACAGGATGAACCTGAGCTCAATTTTGAGTCTCATAGCAAAGGGTCTGAATTCTTACATGTAAATAAGGTATTTATTTTTCAAATTATTTTCTTCTCAAAACTTTGTCATTATGGGGTATTGTGTATAGATTTGCTGAGGAATTTCTTGAGTGAGGCTGTAATGTAACAAAATGTGGAAAAAGTAAAAAGGGTCTGAATACTTTCCAAAGGCACAATACATCTGGCTGTTCCATCCCTCCCCCCCTCCTCTATCCTTACTCTTTTTGTATTTTCCCTCTCTAATTCTGTCATATTTCCGGTCCGTTCTAGCTGTCTTTCTCCCACTCCTCTCTCTTCATCCCTCCCCATTGATCTCCTGTTCAGTATTGTTGTTCACACACTCTCTTTCTCTCCCTCCCTCACATAAACACACACACACACACACACACACACACACACACACACACACAGGTATCGCCTTACTGCAGTCAAGGACATGCAGTGTGCCTATTGTCGGATATATGTCAGACGTGTCCTTAACGTGTCCGGTGGCGTGTTAAAATGGCCCTTTAACTGAGCAGATTGTTACGTACTCCAGTTTTAGGTGGTGGTGCCCTTTTCAATATTCCTCCTCGCTGTGGACTGGATGTGTTTTCAGTAGTTCTCCATGTGGACTGGATGTGTTTTCAGTAGTTCTCCCTGTGGACTGGATGCGTTTTCAGTAGTTCTCCATGTGGACTGGATGCGTTTTCAGTAGTTCTCCCTGTGGACTGGATGCGTTTTCAGTAGTTCTCCATGTGGACTGGATGTGTTTTCAGTAGTTCTCCATGTGGACCGGATGTGTTTTCAGTAGTTCTCCCTGTGGACTGGATGCGTTTTCAGTAGTTCTCCATGTGGACTGGATGTGTTTTCAGTAGTTCTCCCTGTGGACTTGATGCGTTTTCAGTAGTTCTCCATGTGGACTGGATGCGTTTTCAGTAGTTCTCCATGTGGACTGGATGTGTTTTCAGTAGTTCTCCCTGTGGACTGGATGCGTTTTCAGTAGTTCTCCCTGTGGACTGGATGCGTTTTGTGCTGCATGTTTAGTCATTGGTTTCATTTTCACCCCCCCTCCTCCCCCCCTCCAGTACAGTGTGTCTAGATAGTGTTGTTTTAAGTGTGTGTCTCTTTTGAAATGTTCTTAAAAGGATTCCCCAAAACATATTTACCTGTTTTCATGTAGCCTAGTCCACACTACTCTACACACCATGTGTTTTATAGCCTGCTATACAATATGCTTTAGGATTCATTTTGCAGGCTTCAATCCAGTTGTTTTGTTAGTTGGACACTGACATGTTCTCCAGGACCTCTTAGGAGGGAGCAGCGTGAGGGTAGCTATCACACGTCGGCATTAGGGGTGCGTGGTAGCCAGATTTTCACATCGTCATATCGTCCTTCTCTCATAACAGGATATACGGTACTACCGGCTTAGTACACAATGGGACGCCAAAAAAAATCCAGCTAAAAAGCCTAATTGGGGGTCTATTAGTAAAAGTGAATTTCCTTGGAGGCTGTTAGCTAACTATGCTAACGAGTGCAAACGAAAATAAAACGAATTGCAAAGACATGCAATCCAGCTCATAAAGTTATACATATATAGGTAGGAGCTACCGAATGCCATTTCTGGTGAGTTTGGACATTTACAAGCGAAAGTGAATGAGAGACATTGTGCAAATGAACAACGTTTTGATATATGCTTGTCTGAAGGAAGAACAGTACTGGCTTTGGAGCAGCATGTGTACACACTGTGTCTGTGTGGACTCTGGTGTCGCTAGGGCAGTGGGCCTGGAAATGAAGATAACTCCTGCAAAGGGCTTTGACTTCTCAAACACAGCACTAAGCTAACACAATATGATGCCCCATCACCTTATTCATTCAGCTATTTACTTACTTAGATTAACTAGCAAGTTAATATGCAATAAAATGCAAATTAATTACTTAAAAATCATACAATGTGATTTTCTAGATTTTTGTTTTAGATTCCGTCTCTCACAGTTGAAGTGTACATATGATAAACATGACAGACCTCTACATGCTTTGTAAGTAGGAAAACCTGCAAAATCGGCAGTGTATCAAATACTTGTTCTCCCCACTGTATACTGAACAAAAATATAAACACAACATTTAAAGTGTTGGTTTCATGAGCTGAAATAAAAGATCCCAGAAATTTTCCATACACAAAAAATCTTATTTCTCACAGATTTGTTTGCGTTCCTGTTAGTGAGCATTTCTCCCTTTGCCAAGATAATCCATCCACCTGACAGATGTGGCATATGAAGAAGATGATTAAACGGCATGATCATTACACAGGTACAACTTGTGCTGGGGACAATAAAAGGCCACTTTTAAAATGTGCAGTTTTGTCACACAATACAATGCCACAGATGTCTCAAGTTTTGAAGGAGCATGTAATTGACATGCGGACTGCAGGAATGTCCACCAGAGCTGTTGCCAGATAATTGTATGTTCATTTCTCTACCATAAGCTGCCTCCAATGTCATTTTAGAGAATTTGGCAGTACGTCCAACTGGCCTCACAACCGCAGACCACGTGTAACCATGACAACCCAGGACACATCCGGCTTGTTCACCTGCGGGATCGTCTGAGACCGGACAGATGATGAAACTGTGGAGTATTTCTGTCTGTAATAAAGCTCTTTTGTGGGGAAAAACTCATTCTGATTGGCTGGGCCTGGCTCCCCAGTGGGTCAGCCTGCTTTCCAAGTAGGTGGGCCTATGCCCACCCATGTAAAATCCATAGATTAGGGCCTAATTAATTTTCTTATAAGAACTGTAACTTAGTCAAATTGTTGAATTGTTGCATGTTGCATTTTATATTTTTGTTCAGTATAATTTCTGTGAAGGAAAACTACAGTTGCACATCCCTGATCACTCTATTGAAGTAAAAAAACACGGACTTTCAATGTAAAACGCTCCTCCTTTCAATAATACACAGCTGGACTCACCTGCTCTCGCTCCTTTTTCCTGTTGTACTATTTACAAACAAACACGTGACTGGCTCAACTGTTCTGGGGAACTATGGTAAGATAATGTTACATGTGAAAGGAAGAACGTGATCTGCTTTACATCCTACTATTTACTTAAAAAGTAGCTACAAATATTAAAAAAGTATTGAAAAACTTTACAGAAATGGTTAACGGTATTGACAGTATTGAAAAACCATCCCGTGGATATTTCCAGAAAACCTGGTGTACGGTATACCGCCCAAGCCTAGTTGGCATGCAGTCGATCTAGCTATGTTTAGGTGGGGTTATAGGCTAGCCCTAGGCTAACCACTTCTACATGGTACTAGCAGTTTTAAAAGTAGCCTAAGCGGAAACTAGACGGGACTATTAAAATACTAAAGCGACATTTTCTTACTTCAATCAACCAGTTAATTTAGAATTTGTGATAAAACTGTTGTCATTTGCTAAGGAATGTAGCTTGTGTATCTAGAGTGAAAGCAAATGAACATAAGTCTTCAAGACATTTCACTTGTCGGGACAAAAGCACATTCCAACAAGTAGTTTTACAGTATTTGATCTCCGGTTAAATATCGAACTTTGACGTCCGTTCGAGTACTCTCTTACACATGCCCATCCCTCCACAGTGGCATACTGTTTTTCATGATAGGTGTTGGTATGCAGACACACGCGTAGGCGTTAAGCGTGTAGGTGTGGCATATGTGTGTGGGTGTTGTTGACGTGCTCTGTCAAATAGAGGTTGCATTGCATCACGCCTGCGGTGAGTGGGCTAGCCTACGGTGACAATCTGGTCAATGTGTAACTCTCTCTTCTTCTGGTGTTTTCCTGAAGGAACAATACGCTGCACAAAACACCCTGATGAACCGGAGAAAGAGAGAGGGGAGGACCGAGGGGAGGGGGGGGGGGAAGAGACGGAAGAAAGAGGGGAGGAAAGAGAGGGAGAAGAGAGAGGAAAGACAGATTGTGAAACAGAAAGGGAAAAGACACAAGGGGAGGAAACATGGAGAGAGAGGGAGAAATAATCAGAGACATAAGGGCTATTTTGCAGAGGATAAAAAAAAAGAGATTGCAGGAGATTGAGATGAATGCTGTCACCTCCTCCAGGGTTGTTTGTGTTACTGGGACTCCTAGTAAATACTCCAGTAACAATCTCTTATCAGACACCCATCTCCAGCAGGTCCTTGATCTGTTTCCGATTGCCGTAAATCACGTGTATAATCTCATCTCCTGAGCTGGTGTCAGCGGTGCGATGGCGCCATGGGCAAGGTTAACGAGTAGAGGTGATACAGCCTTCAGATAGACAGACGGGTTCCACACTGAAAATACACCAAAATATTAGTTTGATGAAGACTTAGAGCATATTTTCATAAGAATCATTAAGCATGGCTGTAATTCATTACCATGCAATGTTGTTCAATGTAGAATTTTTTTATTCATTTTTTTTTTAATCCCAAAGAACAGGCTGATTTAAACTAAATCAAATGCTACTGCCTTTATTGAGATTGTGTTCTCATCTATATTTGTCTGATATAGATACATAAATAATGGGCCAATTTATCCATTAGGATTTGTTATCTTTAATGGTTATGATAAATTAGGCATCGTTGCACACCGTTGGTATAGGCCTATTTTTTATTTATTTAACCTTTTTTTAAACTAGGCAAGTCAGTTAAGAACAAATTCTTATTTACAATGACAGCCTACACCGGCCAAACCCGAACGACGCTGGGCCAACTGTGGGCCGCCCTATGGGACTCCCAATCACAGCCGGTTGTGATACAGCCTGGATTTGAACCATGGTGTCTGTAGTGATGCTTCAAGCACTGAGACGCAGTGCCTTAGACTGCTACGCCACTCGGGAGGCCTAGAGATAAATGCGCACATATTTCTTTCCACTGCGGGCCTCTCCAAAAAAACAAAAAAACATGCGAGTACTCAGTCAAAACATTTTAAATGCCAATTCTACAACTGTGCCTGTTCTCAGATCCTCCCATATGAGCACAGAGCACGTCATGAGTATGCATGAGAGGGAAGTGTTGAGAGATGGAAAACACACACTACTTAGCTAGTCGAAATGACAGCTTGATTCTCTCTAAATAGAACAAAATGCCTGAAAGTAATTTATTTGTGAATTATTAACATTCAAAAACAGCACTGAGCTGCAAAACTTTTAACACGCCAACTAGGCACTTGGGTAAATGGTGCTGCTTCTTGATAGTCAAAAATGGCTTCCTTTTCTCGTCTCCCGTTCTTCATCCAACTCGGCAGCACAGATCTGAAATAGTTTGGCCAGATACTACTTAGTGCCTACACCCACTGCATACCTCATTATACCCACTGCAGTGTAGAGTGAACAAGCTGTGTTGTCACTTGTTTAGACTTGAAAGGTTTGCATCGGTGCAAGCAGAATAACGGCGAAAGGTCGGCTAGCCTATCAGACGGCAAGGTGGAAACCATTGCCATATTGCTTATCCTATCAGATCGACATGAAATGCCAAGGAATAATTACCAAAGGTTCGATGTTGGATTGGGCATTTCTGCATGGCTGGTTTGACCCATTTGACCGGTTCTGTGTAATTGAAGACACAGGTGCAGATGATTAGGCCAAGTATGGAGTTAGGAGCAATGGTTTTTCCGTTGCTCCTGATAGGTAGTACTCCTGCCACACCCGCAGCCCACAGTTGTCTGCACACCGGAGCCTAGAGCTATTTCTGGCAGGGTGGGTTTATACATCAGGATGGACACACAAATACCAAAGGCACCAGAACTGTAAGCACTCAAAGTGGTAGCCCTTATTCTAAACTGAGGAAGATGGCAATGATCTCTTATTCTCTCTCCGTTGATTAAGCTAGCGTAATGATGCTCACAATTGTTTATGTAAAACCTCTTAACCAGGAAGTTCTGAGATAATCTATTTTGCAAATGTTGTGGTGCCATTCACTCAAACCTTCCACACTCCTGGGTTGCGTTCGGGATGGTGCAACACATGGAACGCTGCAGACAAGAATGTCATGAATAACAATTACATTATTCCTTACTTTAGGAATAAGATAGGAGATTCTACCATCCTCTGCTGCTACCATGTCTCTACATCTGGTCTGGGATGTCCTCCCCTTGCCACACTCTTCCCTCTTGTGGCGAGCAGCGGAAGTGGCTGCCCATAGTGAGGTTAACAGGTTATTTGTTGTCACTGTCACAGTGAGGGTATGACGGTAAGGGGAGGGAGGGAGGAGATGAGCTGGAGGGACAGTGTTGGCAGTAGAATAAGCCACAAAATGGCTCCGTCTGAAGACCGTCAAGCTGTGTGTGTGTGTGTGTGTGTGTGTGTGAGAAAGAGAGTGATGCGGTGTGTCGCACGTGCAGCAGTTTTCAGCTGCTAGAGAAACTGAATCCATGAGATGCCTTCAAAGCCTAGCAACTTTGGGACATTTGCTTGGGTCATCATACCAATCTCTGGGGGATTTTAGCAGCTTTGGGACATTTGCTTGGGTCATCATACCAATCTCTGGGGGATTTTAGCAGCTTTGGGACATTTGCTTGGGTCATCATACCAATCTCTGGGGGATTTTAGCAGCTTTGGGACATTTGCTTGGGACCCCTATCCCTATCATTCTGTCAATTTAATGTAATAGCCTATGGCAGTGGTTCTCGAACCTCTCCTGGTGGGACCTCCTATACGTTTCACCATTTTGTTGTAGCCCTGAACTAGCTCACCTGATTTAAGGGCTTGATGATTAGTTAACAAGTTGAATCAAGTGTGATAGATGTAGAATATATTAAATAAATGTAACGGCTGGGCCCCCTGAGGAGAGGTTTGAAACCCTCTGGCCAATGCAACAAAACAAGTCTCAGCCCAGTCAAGGCTGTTTTTTTGTTTAATTCCTTCTGAAGAAGGTGTTACCACTAATCAAAGGAATGCAATAGCATTTGCCTCACTTGTATATTTAAGCAATAAGGCACCTCGGGGGTTTGTGGTATATGGCCAATACACCACGGCTACGGGCTGTTCTTAGGCACTACGCAACGCCTTATTGCTATTAAAAACTGGTTACCAACGGAATTCAAGCAGTTAAAAATAAATGTTTTGTCATACCCGTGGTATATGGTCTGATATACCACAGCTGTCAGCCAATCAGCATTCAGGACTCGAACCACCCAGTTTATAAAAAGGTATAAAAGAAATGTAATCCAGATGCAGCTGTCTGTCTGCCATCCTAATTAGTTTTATGCAAACAGGCTTACTATACTGTATGAATTGTTTAGTTATTTTTTATGATATTGTCACTGTCTTTTTTTTTTCTCAAAGCACAAATTGAGGTTTGCATGCTGCACGGGAAAACTGAGGCAATAACTATTTAAAGGCACTAGGTTTTGTGTTTTGTTTCTCACTAAGCTCCTTGCTCTGTGCATGGATAGGCCACACAGCTGGCTGGAAGCTCAAAGTATAGTGGCTTTAGTCATGACTGGGCCATACCTCAGACTCACCGTGTTCTGCCAGGGGTCAACAACAGACTGCTGCAAGCTGATTGGCTGAACGCGATACGCAACATCCGGGAATAGCATTCCTTGGCTTTAGCCACAGTGGTGGTTAATGGTGTTTCAGAAAGAAATATGTGCATTTGACTTAAAAAAAAAAAAAAAGAAATTCACCATCTTGCTGTTTAAATCTAGTTAAGGAGGAAATTGAAGCCTTTACAGCCTGAATGTTTAATGTGCTAACCGATTGCCGGGGGACACAAGTGTATTACCGGCTGTGCACATCAAGCCCAGACGATAGTGGAGAATCCATAAAGCCCACTAGCGGCTGCGCAGGCTAGTACCTGGCCTAGATAAGCATGTTTGTGCAACGGTGTCTTTTAAATCAGAGAGGAATAAAGCGAAGCATGAATATGTTATCTAAATGAGGTAAGAAAACGAGAAACACTCTTTTCACGCCACTTTGATACAGCTACGACCGGAAGTGACTTCTTTGTCTCGTGTGGCTCAGTTGGTAGAGCATGATGTTTGCAACACCAGGGTTGTGGGTTCGATTCCCACCGGGGACCAGTACGGAGAGAAAAAAATGTATGAAACGTATAAAAATATATGCATTCACTACTGTAAGTCGCTCTGGATAAGATCGTCTGCTAAATGACTAAAATGTAAAAAAAAAAAAAAAGTAAAATGTTTGTAGCAGGTTAGGAGAACTTACGCAGCAGGTTAGGACAGTTAACATAGCAAGTTAGGAGACTGAGGTTAAGGTTAGGAAAAATGCTCTCCTAACCTGCTATGAAATTACTTTCGGTCGTAGCTGTATCGAAGTGGCGTGAAAATAGTGTGTCCGGTAAGATAACATGTAATGTAACATCTAATTAGGGTCACTTGGTAACACTGACCAACACTTTGGTTCCTACCCTGGCTTATTCTTTGTCATGTCAAACAAAAATGTATTCAAGGTGCTGCCCACTATATTCCAACTATAGCATTACAATAATCATTCAATTTCCATGATTCCAACAATTCACCAATTAACGAGGCCTAGATATAAATATATGAAAATATATTTTTGTTTGAAGTCGGATTGAACAGTATACAACGATCAGAATGGAGCAAGCCCCATTGAAATCACTTAGAACAGTATGTGTTGCCACTCCATGGTCATGAGTTACTCATAAAGCATTTTTAAAAACATAAAATACCGTCATACTGTCAAAAATGTGAAAAGTATTGTGATAGTACAGACCAGCTGGCGCTATCACATCACCACGGGTGTTTCTACCCTATAGTCGCTGCTGGTTGCGCCTACCTCTAGGGTTTCTACTCTAATCTCTACTGGTTGCACCTACAGTTGAAGTCGGAAGTTTACATACACCTTAGCTAAATACATTTAAACTCAGTTTTTCACAATTCCTGACATTTAATCCTAGTAAAAATTCCCTGTCTTAGGTCAGTTAAGATCACCACTTTATTTTAAGAATGGGAAATGTCAGAATAATAGTAGAGAAGGATTTATTTCAGCTTTTATTTTTTTATCACATTCCCAGTGGGTCAGAAGTTTACATACACTCAATTAGTATTTGGTAGCGTTGCCTTTAAATTGTTTAACTTGGGTCAAACATTTTGGGTAGCCTTCCACAAGCTTCCCACAATAAGTTGGGGGAATTTTGGCCCATTCTTCCTGACAGTGCTGGTGTAACTGAGTCAGGTTTGTAGGCCTCCTTGCGCGCACACACTTTTTCAGTTCTGCCCACAAATTTTCTATAGGATTGAGGTCAGGGCTATTTTGTGAAGTGCACCAGTCCCTCCTGCAGCAGAGCACCCCCACAACATGATGCTGCCACCCCCGTGCTTCAGGGTTGGGATGGTGTTCTTCGGCTTGCAAGCCTCCCCCTTTTTCCTCCCAACATAACGATGGTCATTATGGCCAAACAGTTCTATTTTTGTTTCATCAGACCAGAGGACATTTCTCCAAAAAGTATGATCTTTGTCCCCATGTGCAGTTGTCCCCATGGCTTTTCTATGGCGGTTTTGGAGCAGTGGCTTCTTCCTTGCTGAGCGGCCTTTCAGGTTATGTCGATATAGGACTCGTTTTACTGTGGCTATAGATACTTTTGTACCTGTTTCCTCCAGCATCTTCACGATGTCGTTTGCTGTTGTTCTGGGATTGATTTGCACTTTTCACACCGAAGTACATTCATCTCTAGGAGACAGAACGCGTCTCCTTCCTGAGCGGTATGACTGTGTGGTCCCATGGTGTTTATACTTGCGTACTATTGTTTATACAGATGAACGTGGTACCTTTAGGCGTTTTGGAAATTGCTCCCAAGGATGAACCAGATTTGTGGAGGTCTACAATTTTTTTTCTGAGGTCTTGGCTGATTTCTTTAGATTTTCCCATGATTTCAAGCAAAGAGGCACTGAGTTTGAAGGTAGGCTTTTAAATACATCCACAGGTACACCTCCAATTGACTCAAATGATGTCAATTAGCCTATCAGAAGCTTCTAAAGCCATGATATCATTTTCTGGAATTTTCCAAGCTATTTAAAGGCACAGTCAACGTAGTATATGTAAACTTGTGACCCACTGGAATTGTCATACAGTGAATTAATCGGTTTGTAAACAATTGTTGGAAAAATTACTTGTCATGCACAAAGTAGATGTCCTATCCGACTTGCCAAAACTGTAGTTTGTTAACAAGAAATTTGTGGAGTGGTTGAAAAACAAGTTTTAATGACTCCCACCTATGTGAATGTAAACTTCCGACTTCAACTGTACCTCTAGGGTTTCTTCTCGAATCTTTACTGGTTACACCTACCGCTAGGGTTTCTACCCTATAATCTCTACTGGTTGCACCTACCTCTAGGGTTTCAACGTGAGTAAAACATTTCAACCCTCGCAAGGCTGCAGGCCCAGACGGCATCCCCGGCCGCGTCCTCAGAGCATGCGCTGACCAGCTGGCAGGTGTGTTTACGGACATATTCAATCAATCCTTATCCCAGTCTGCTGTTCTCACATGCTTCAAGATGGCCCCCATTGTTCCTGTACCCAAGAAAGCTAAGGTAACTGAGCTAAATGACTACCGCCCCGTAGCACTCACTTCCGTCATCATGAAGTGCTTTGAGAGACTAGTCAAGGACCATATCACCTCCACCCTACCTGACACCCTAGACCCACTCCAATTTGCTTACCGCCCCAATAGGTCCACAGACAACGCAATCGCAATCACTCTGCACACTGCCTTAACCCATCTGGACAAGAGAAATACCTATGTAAGAATGCTGTTCATCGATTACAGCTCAGCATTTAACACCATAGTACCCTCCAAACTCGCCCCCCCCCCCTGTGCAACTGGGTCCTGGACTTCCTGACGGGCCGCCCCCAGGTGGTGAGGGTAGGTAACAACATCTTCACCCGGCTGATCCTCAACACTGGGGCCCCACAAGGGTGTGTTCTCAGCCCTCTCCTGTAGTCCCTGTTCACCCACGACCTGCGTGGCCATGCACGCCTCCAACTCAATCATCAAGTTTGCAGACGACACTACAGTGATAGGCTTGATTACTAACATGAGGGCCCTCGGAGTGTGGTGTCAGGAAAATAACCTCACACTCAATGTCAATAAAACAAGGGAGATAATCGTGGACTTCAGGAAACAGCAGAGGGAGCAGCCCCCTATCCACATTGACGGGACAGTAGTGGAGAGGGTGGAAAGTTTTAAGTTCCTCGGCGCACACATCACGGACAAACTGAAATGGTCCACCCATTAGTACTACCTCATTTTCTCTCCCAGTATTACCATCAGTACTACCTCCTTTTCTCTACCAGTATTACCATCAGTACTACCTCCCTTCCTCTACCAGTATTACCGTCAGTACTACTTCCCTTTCTCTCCCACTATGTCCATCAGTACTACCTCCCTTACTCTTCCGAGAAATCGAGTTTTCTTTGTAAACCGCAATGACCTGTGTCTTTAGCCTAGTTAGCTTGTGTTAACAATACATAATGTGATTCATATAGTAGACTGTCTTGTGGTCTCAACCTCAAGGATGAAGTCATCCACTAAGTCAAAAGCAGTTCATCTTTGACTGGTATAATTTTTGGAAAGTTCTAATGTTACTGCCCCAGTATTTTTTATTTATTAAATACATGTCGTTGAAATTAAAATAGTTGAAATACTCCCAATATGGCCGACTGGTGGCTTCAAATCCTCTCATTAGCCAATACAAGCACCAGAAATCCAGAGTTTATACACCGTGCATACAAAAGTATTTGGATACCCCTTCATATTAGTGGATTCGGCTATATCAAATGTTATTTGTCACATGCGGCGAATACAACAGGTGTAGACTTTACTTACAAGCCCTTAACCAACAATGCAGTTCAAGAAATAGTTAAGAAAATATTTACAAAATAAACTAAATTGAAAAGAAACACAATAAAATAACTATACAGGGGGTACTGGTACCAAGTCAATGTGCGGGGGTACAGGTTAGATGAGGTCATTTGTACATGTAGGTAGGGGTAAAATGACTATGCATAGATAATAAACGGCGAGGAGCAGCAGTGTAAAAACAAAGGGGGGGGGGTTTGTGGACACCAAGGAACTCTATTTGTCAATAACAGCTGGTGTGCGATGTCTAATATTAAGCAAGTCTCGAGGTATTGCTCGCCTGAGGTAGAGTACCTCATGATAAGCTGTAGATCACACCATCTACCAAGAGTTTTCATCTATATTTTTCGTAGCCGTCTATTTACCACCACAAACCAATGCACTAAGAGAGCACTTAACCAACTCTTTAAGGCCATAAGCAAACAAGAAAATGCTCATCCAGAAGCGGCACTCCTATTGGCCGGGAACTTTAACCTTTTCATACGTGAGTTCCAAATATCTCTAACGATCGCCCCAGCGTGAACTTTTTTAATGCACATGATGTTTTTAAAAAACATTTTTTTTTATTGAATATCTGAAACATACAATATACTTGCAGTGAAGCCGGTCAACAACTACATCAAACCAGTCATCCAACAGATTCCTGTTCAGAGAGACACACAGAAGCATCCAGGGTCAATGCCCTGCTCAAGGGCATGTTGACAGATCTCCCACCAGGCCAAAAAACGTGAACCCAAACCCTCCAAGATCCCCCCTACAGTTCCCCAATAGCTGTCCCTCAACCATTCGAGACCCCTCCCACAGTCCCCCCCCAAGAATAAAAATGTAAAATACAATTAATTCCATTCCCCACCCCCAAGAACCCCCCCCCCCCCCCCCCCAATGCACCAACAACCAAGAGAATGAACTAAAGAGAAAAAAAGACAGAAGAAAACAGCAAACTACAATGCATAAAAAATGTAAACAAAGGACATCAAGGACAACTAAAATCATAACAGCAATGCCAACTGTGTATGTTTGTGTGCATGTCTGGCACTATTACATGTATGTGTGTGTTCTTGTATGTGTTTATTTGCATGAGCGTGTGTGTATATATGCATGTGTACAAACATTAGCCTCAGGCAAACCGGCATTAGCTGTAAAAACACTGCCCTTCTCTGTCATTCAAACATACTTTTTATTATGTTTTATTTTGACTTAATTTTTTTACTTTTATCTTTGACCATCATTCTATCTCCCACACAGCAACTCCACTCCCACTTGTCTCCAATTCCACATACCAACCCTCAGCTTCCCTCAGCCCATCCCATCTATCTCTGCTGGCCACCCACTTCGGGTTTCTATGCAACACATATCTTTCAAATATGCTGTGATGTTAAACTACAATTTCGATCTATCTAATTGAATAGAATCCACAGATTGCGAGTTGAAGATAAATACTTTTACTAAGAGTATTGGTGTATTATTAATTGACTGACCCGGTCTCTCCAGATCTCCTAACAGTACTATTTCTAGGGTCAATTTTAGATCAATGCTCTGCATTTTCAGCCATTCCTGAACCTGAGACCAGAAACAGGCTACCTGAGGGCAATACCAGAATAAATGGTCTATTGATTCTGTATCCTCACAACAAAATCTGCAGAGCTTCGATGATTTTATGCCCCAAATATTTAGCTGAAAAGCATGAAGTCTTGAATCTTGCGTTGTTTAATATATCAACTCATACCATGGAATCGGTACGTCAAAAATCTCTTCCCAACATTTAGAAATGCACTCGCTATTCCAAAATGTGATTGTTACGCAACATGACATTTTAATCTGAGCTGCCCTCACACTGAATTCAGCTGCGAGAGGGGATGGGCGCTAGACTACCACAACATGACCTTTAATCTGAGCTGCCCTCACACTGAATTCAGCTGCGAGAGGGGATGGGCGCTAGACTACCACAACATGACCTTTAATCTGAGCTGCCCTCACACTGAATTCAGCTGCGAGAGGGGATGGGCGCTAGACTACCACAACATGACATTTAATCTGAGCTGCCCTCACACTGAATTCAGCTGCGAGAGGGGATGGGCGCTAGACTACCACAACATGACATTTAATCTGAGCTGCCCTCACACTGAATTCAGCTGCGAGAGGGGATGGGCGCTAGACTACCACAACATGACATTTAATCTGAGCTGCCCTCACACTGAATTCAGCTGCGAGAGGGGATGGGCGCTAGACTACCACAACATGACATTTAATCTGAGCTGCCCTCACACTGAATTCAGCTGCGAGAGGGGATGGGCGCTAGACTACCACAACATGACATTTAATCTGAGCTGCCCTCACACTGAATTCAGCTGCGAGAGGGAATGGGCGCTAGACTACCACAACATGACATTTAATCTGAGCTGCCCTCACACTGAATTCAGCTGCGAGAGGGGATGGGCGCTAGACTACCACAACATGACCTTTAATCTGAGCTGCCCTCACACTGAATTCAGCTGCGAGAGGGGATGGGCGCTAGACTACCACAACAGGACACTGCAGGGACAGAACAACAACAGCCTCTCGTTCAGGAAAAGGTAAGAGAAGGAGAAGAAGTTACAAAGTAAGGCGTGAAGAGTCGGCAGGTTGTCGTTCTTAACTGTGTGTCTTCAGCCTTCATTCTGGACCTGGTTGGACCTGCTGTCTTTACCTTGACAAACAACTTGTGGAATAAATTCTTGTTATTTTTTTAAAAGTTTTAATTGGTTCTAAATCGACCCCTAGATCCTACATGAAGGGGTTGATTTTAAATTGGGGCATTCCTCTAGTCCCAAGTCTGTTGTGTGAATCGTTTTAGAATTGTTTCTCCTAGATTTGTTCTTAAACAGACAAAGCCCCCAGCACCATTAAATGGTAGGGAAATCAATGAATCATCGTCATTTGCCCAATAATTTAATTTAATTTGTATCACAAGAAAATGCAACAGCAATAATAAGTCAAAGGTCACAGGAGCAGAGGACATTGCCATGTAGGTGACTGTGTGTGTACGTCCATGTCGGTCTGTGCCCGCTGTGCAGGGCCAGGAGGGAACAGATTTAGCAGCGGAGGTGGAGAAGGGATGAGAACATTAAGCCTGATCAGCGGGCTGTGAATAACAGGCCCCAGGAACGGGACTGCACTAGACTGGCCCGAGAGAGATGGAGATGGAGAGAGAAAGATGGAGTTAACAACCGCAGTGCTACCGTTATTGAGATCAAGTGCTAATGCCTTAGTCAGTACCATCGAGACCATGACTCTACTGTCAGGGTTAGATTGTGGCGAGAGAATCAGGAGGCCGGCAGATAAAACTGTTTCTGCCTCTCTTGTTCTGTCGTTTATTCGTTCGTTCTCTCTCTCTCTACTCCCCCTTTCATCCAGATGTCAGCTCCCCCTCCCCTCCCATAGCAGAGTGGTGCTTTCTACACACACACACACACACACACACCGCCCAGCGTGGCCGTGTTTTTCTCCCTCCTATATGGCAGGATTAGTGCTCCTCATTAATGCCTGCCTCCGCCCCTGTCGGTCTCCTGCCACCTCATTGGCCGCTCCTCTCAGGACCACCGTTGACTGTAGATCCCCGTGGCGACGACCGGGAGGGGGGGGGGGTCCACTCTCGCCGTGGCAATGGGGAGGCGACCACTCATCAAATCGCCGACCATCTGGAGCAAAAAAAAAATTTAATGGGGAGAAAAATAAGCATTGTGAAGGAAAGAGACAACAACAA
>NW_021823427.1:25000-42744 GCF_901001165.1 Salmo trutta
TGGACAGGTGTGATGTAGTTAATGGAGATGGAGGTGTGTTCTAGTGGGTCTGGACAGGTGAGATGTAGTTAATGGAGATGGAGGTGTGTTCTAGTGGGTCTGGACAGGTGTGATGTAGTTAATGGAGATGGAGGTGTGTTCTAGTGGGCAGGTGTGATGTAGTTAATGGAGATGGAGGTGTGTTCTAGTGGGCAGGTGTGATGTAGTTAATGGAGATGGAGGTGTGTTCTAGTGGGTCTGGACAGGTGTGATGTAGTTAATGGAGATGGATGTGTGTTCTAGTGGACAGGTGTGATGTAGTTAATGGAGATGGAGGTGTGTTCTAGTGGGTCTGGACAGGTGTGATGTAGTTAATGGAGATGGAGGTGTGTTCTAGTGGGTCTGGGCAGGTGTGATGTAGTTAATGGAGATGGAGGTGTGTTCTAGTGGGTCTGGGTAGGTGTGATGTAGTTAATGGAGATGGAGGTGTGTTCTAGTGGGTCTGGGTAGGTGTGATGTAGTTAATGGAGATGGAAGTGTGTTCTAGTGGACAGGTGTGATGTAGTTAATGGAGATGGAGGTGTGTTCTAGTGGACAGGTGTGATGTAGTTAATGGAGATGGAGGTGTGTTCTAGTGGGTCTGGACAGGTGTGATGTAGTTAATGGAGATGGAGGTGTGTTCTAGTGGGTCTGGGTAGGTGTGATGTAGTTGATTTTTGTATGTGTATGTTTTGTATTGCTTTTAAAATATAAAACTCAATAGAAAGGAATGCAGTGGCTGTTTAGTAACATGCTATACATGACGTCAGACCTTCAGAGCACCTTATTGGTTTTGGCTGACAGACGTTCGGAAGTTGCCCTATCCCTCCTGCTAATTGGGAGAAAAGAAATTCTGACTAAATGAGGTAAACGCTGTAAATTAAGTGGACTTTATGTATTTTTAAAGATGAGACGTTGAGGATTATAATTACATACCGCATTGATTTCATACAAGACAGCAAACACCACCAGGGAGTCCAAATGCTCACATCACATTTCCATACCATAAAACTCATGTCATTCGCAGTGCCAACATTCATGATCACTATGTTTGATGTACAGTTACAAGATGACATGGTGTCATACCCTGGGTTACTCTACACATAGCAGATATACCCTGGGTTACTCTACACATAGCTGTCATACCCTGGGTTACTCTACACATAGCTGACATACCCTGGGTTACTCTACACATAGCTGTCATACCCTGGGTTACTCTACACATAGCTGACATACCCTGGGTTACTCTACACATAGCAGATATACCCTGGGTTACTCTACACATAGCTGTCATACCCTGGATAACTCTACACATAGCTGACATACCCTGGGTTACTCTACACATAGCTGTCATACCCTGGGTTACTCTACACATAGCAGACATACCCTGGGTTACTCTACACATAGCTGTCATACCCTGGGTTACTCTACATATAGCTGACATACCCTGGGTTACTCTACACATAGCTGACATACCCTGGGTTACTCTATACATAGCTGTCATACCCTGGGTTACTCTACACATAGCTGTCATACCCTGGGTTACTCTACACATAGCTGTCATACCCTGGGTTACTCAACACATAGCTGTCATACCCTGGGTTACTCTACACATAGCTGTCATACCCTGGGTTACTCTACACATAGCTGACATACCCTGGGTTACTCTACACATAGCTGTCATACCCTAGGTTACTCTACACATAGCAGACATACCCTGGGTTACTCTACACATAGCTGACATACCCTGGGTTACTCTACACATAGCTGTCATACCCTGGGTTACTCTACACATAGCTGTCATACCCTGGGTTACTCAACACATAGCTGTCATACCCTGGGTTACTCTACACATAGCTGTCATACCCTGGGTTACTCTACATATAGCAGAATGCACTAAGGTCTCCTTTCTATCCGCACCAAAATTACAATCTGTTTCCCCTGAATTGAATTGTGAAAAGCCTAACACTGTAAGATCATATTTTTATAACTTGTCTTGTTAGCAATAGAACAAGCTTTCAAATGATGCCCGGCTGACCCAGATTGTGATTTTTATAATGGACTGTTTTTGGATTGCGTAAACAACAACAGTAATTGTGTGATGGAGGGGATGCTGGGTTGTGTTCTTAACTAAACAACTACAAGTGTGCTTGTTCTAGTTCCTCAACTGCACAGCTAGGAGCGCTCAAAAAGCACCTTATAGTTGAACACTCTTCTATGAGTCATAAAAGTGCATTGAAATATGCACACTTTGAAGAGGTGTGTGTGTGTGTGTGTGTGTGTGTCCACGTCCACTTGGAGACACCAGTTAGTCCTCTGTCTCAAACCCTTGTCATTCTCTTGTCTTATGATGCACCTACAACACATTGTCCAGGAATATTCTCATCATGTTACTGAATGTATTCAGAGGATTTTCAGATGTCGTTAATGCTGCAGTAAATGTCAAATAAAGAGCAAATCAACAGTGTAATGTTTGAATTCAGTCTTGTCAAGTGAACTGTGGTCTAATCATTTCCCCATAATTGCCAAACTTTTCCCTTTCAATTGTTACCATGGTTATGCATGTGCTTTCCATATTTCTTCTGTAAGAAACATTTAAATGTATCCCTATCCATATAGTTATAGGACAATTCCCACCCGTGTAAAGGGTTAAGATCCTAACATACTGTAAGGGGGGGGGGGGGGGTGCACAGGAAACGCATTCTCCATCCTGCAGTTCAATCTGACCTCAAATCTGACCTCAAATGTTCCTTCAGCCGAATACCATGGAGCCTCTGTCCTCGACACGGAGCACTTCCCTGTCGGTCTTAGAGAGGGAGGGAGGTAGGAAAGCGAGAGAACATGGGGTAGAGGGAGATAGACAGACAGTGAGGGAAAGGAGAGAAAAAGAGGGTGGAAGAAAAGTGATACGGGCAGCGAGACTGAAAGGGAGAAAGAGAGCGAAGGGGGAAAAAGAGGCAGAGAGGGAATACCAGGAATCACCAAGCTGACTGAGCCAAGCCATCCAGTAAGCGAGAAAGAGGGGAGGAGAGAGAGGGAGGAGAGAGAGGGAGGGAGGAGAGAGAGCCTGAGCCTGACGTGCATACCAACACATTCATGTGCACCACAAACAAATACACAAACTCGCTCACTAAAATACCATACCACACATACAGATACACTCTGTGAGTCATCACGCCGCTGTTCTCCACTTTTCTCTCGGCTGGAGCTGGCAGCTCTGAGTGAATCTAGGCGAAAATCAAGTCGCTGCTATTTTTAGCCCCACGATGGTGGGGATGGATAAACGAATGGACAGGAGCTGGGCACACGGAGGAGGGTAGAGAGGGCAGGAGCTGGGTAGCATTGGGCTATATCTCAGCCAACTTTTCAAAGCTGCTAGAGAAACTGACAAAGTAACAGTTCCTCTGGATTGATCCTTCTCACAAAGTAACAGTTCCTCTGGATTGATCCTTCTCACAAAGTAACAGTTCCTCTGGATTGATCCTTCTCACAAAGTAACAGTTCCTCTGGATTGATCCTTCTCACAAAGTAACAGTTTCTCTGGATTGATCCTTCTCACAAAGTAACAGTTTCTCTGGATTTATCCTTCTCACAAAGTAACAGTTTCTCTGGATTTATCCTTCTCATTCGACCATTTGTTAGGTTTCTTTAGATTGTTCCTGTGTTATGCCCCGTGATGGAATGTAGCCTGGCTTCAAGAGCTCAGGAAGTTTTCCTTTTCCCGGGATTGGGAACGGGATCGTTGGAGCACTCTCTCAGCGTTCCCTCTCCGGGGAATCCCGTTGCTCTGATACTGTCAGGCCACAGAAGCAGGTGTCTCTGAAGATTTAAAAAAAAAAAAAAATCACAGAATTCGGGATGCGGCGTTTCGACTAGCTGAAAATGTCTTTCCCTTTCCTGGCACACTTCTACGTGTACAGAGTAAGCCCACTCGTTTCGTCTCGTTGACAAGTTGTTACGGTGATGTCATTGAATGAATGGGTATGGCGGTGGCTGGTCTGGCAAAGGTACCATAAGTAAAGTATTTCTATCAAGGTGGAGGAATTTGGGTGAAGATTAGGTTCTTCAAATGAAAGACTTGTCACCTATGCTTGAATGGGTCTATGTCCGAAATGTACACATCCCACAAATCACACGTTGCTCAACCTGTCCGCATCCACTGCCTTTTTGATATGTAAGATCACTTAACATTACTGAGCCAGATTTCAGTTGCAATCATGTTTTAGTTAGAAGCCAGACAACCGTTGGTTTCCTCCTGGAATTAGTTCATATTCTGAATGTAGGTTAGTCTCACTGACCACATTTACATGCTCACAGTATTACGGATAGTAGCTCATATCCCGCTAAAGGTGTTATTCAGGATACGTTGTTTACATGCAGCTTTGATATCGCGCTCATGAGTATCCATGAATAAACAGAATATTTTGAATGTAAGTATATAGGTTAAATGGAATAGTAACTGAAATATGGACACTGACTTTAGGTCTATAACCTGTCACATGTAGAGTAATATAATATTAACTGTGGGTCTATAACCTGTCACATGTAGAGTAATATAATATTAACGCCTGTAGAATTATGCATTTCGTGCAGTGAAATTATACAACAGATACAATATTGTCTCGGGAACAGGAGTGGAGAAATATGATTTCTTTCTTTCAGGATCTCTTGAGAAAATGTGAATGTGATGTGTTATCTTTGACACTGTTATGCAAGCAGGCAGTATTCCAACAACATAAAATATGCGCCCAAGACAAACTAAAGTCTTTTCAGAAACCTGTTTCATTGTTTTCTCAGCTTTTAATTTCCTTAAAAACGGTCAAACCGATCACATTTCGACATTTTGCACAGGACCAATCTTTCCAATGTTTTGGGATTTATTGCGTTTTCTAAATGCAACAGATAACGTTACAGCTGTTATCTAGATTACTAATGCATTAATTCTATCAGATGTAAGACATTATTCTGGTGAGCTCTACTTTATTTTGTCTTCTGGGGAAACAAGTTATGGCAGAAGAGAAGCTGCATGTATCTAACTATTGTTGACAAACAAATGGCCTACCAAATGTCAGAAATTATAATATGGCCTACCAAATGTCAGAAATTATAATATGGCCTACCAAATGTCAGAAATTATAATATGGCCTACCAAATGTAGGAAATTATAATATGGCCTACCAAATGTCAGAAATTATAATATGGCCTACCAAATGTAGGAAATTATAATATGGCCTACCAAATGTAGGAAATTATAAGCAGAAAACTGTCTAAATTAGGTGCGAAAGTAGCCAGTAGTAAATGATGGTAAATTAATTATAGTAAGCTGAATTGTTATGGTGGATGGAACTACGGAGGAAGTCTACTTTTTGAAGTAATTTGTTTGACAATCCGATGAAAACATCATCACACAACATCCCATGATATGCGAAACTGAGCCTGACCACAAAAAACTACTGTATACAGAATGAGATGTTAACATGCCACAGTATCCCGTCTTAGATCAGCGTCGCCCAGGCATCTTATCTGGGTTTCTCATAACTGGGATACAAGCTTTTTCAGGTTATTGTAAACAGGATATGATGTTTACGTGTCAATTGAAAAACAGAATACTTCCCGAATAATAACGGGATATTGATGTGCATGTAAAACATGGTCACTGTTGTTCTAGTATAGGCTTAATGTAGACTAGCTGGGATTGCATGAAATTTGTGGACATATTCTGCTTTCTGATCCAAAGATGGTCAAACATACAGTATGTGGATTTGTTTGCCAGTTAAAACTATAGCAACTTTTACGGATGGGTGTTTTTGAAACAGAGTGAGGCATTATGGACCGGACAACAGACCAGGATGTTCATGGCTTTCACATTGCTTCACTCACTCATTGCTTCACCAGGATGTTCATGGCTTTCACATTTGTTCACTCACTCATTGCTTCACCAGGATGTTCATTGCTTCACATTGCGAGGCCACTGTTAAATGCCGTAATCCAGTTCTGAACTGCAATGAGGCCCACTGGCACATTGTTAGAAAAGACTAGCTTATTCACTTTATCTGGCTTGACCGAACCACTTCTCTTCTTAAACTTAGAACAGAATACTAACACAACCTACCCACTAGATGTAGTCTACTAAACACACGAATCAATACCCCCCCACCCCAAAAAAACAGTTTAGACACCTTAAAACGATCTCGTTGTTGCCTTAATCCAGTCTTGAGACGCTCTGACTAACACTTCAAGGCTAACGTTGGTACAAGTGGTCAAGGTAGACTTCCACGGATCTAGTTTGCATTGCTTTGTCATTTTTTGTTGTCTGACTCACTGACTCTGTGCTGAGACAAACACTTTTTGAAGACAACAGGGAGGGTTGTTGAGAGCAGTCCAGGACCTTTTGCATTTCTTCATTCCGCCAAGGGGAACGAGTTCAGGCCAGAGGTATTTTTCACCAGGAACTTCTTGTAGCTCTTCCCACCCCTTTCCATTACTGCAACCCCACCTCCTTTCCCCCCCCCCCTCATTATACAGCACTTCCTTTACAGTTGTTTCAGACCGTGCAGGTCAAGGGTCAAAATGAGTAGAGAAAGACTCTTTAGACCATTGAGGTGCAGCCTTTCCCTTGGCCGGCATTCCCCATCGCCCGCGACAAGTGACACCTTGTATTCCCCATCGCCCCGCGACAAGTGACACCTTGTATTCCCCATCGCCCCGCGACAAGTGACACCTTGTATTCCCCATCGCCCCGCGACAAGTGACACCTTGCATTCCCCATCGCCCCGCGACAAGTGACACCTTGTATTCCCCATCGCCCCGCGACTAGTGACACCTTGCATTCCCCATCGCCCCGCGACAAGTGACACCTTGCATTCCCCATCGCCCCGCGACAAGTAACACCAGTTCTACTCAGGGGTTCTAGAAGTAGACCAAGCCCAGTTCTACTCAGGGGTTCTAGAAGTAGACCAAGCCCAGTTCTACTCAGGGGTTCTAGAAGTGGACCAAGCCCAGTTCTACTCAGGGGTTCTAGAAGTGGACCAAGCCCAGTTCTACTCAGGGGTTCTAGAAGTGGACCAAGACCAGTTCTAATCAGGGGTTCTAGAAGTGGACCAAGACCAGTTCTACTCAGGGGTTCTAGAAGTGGACCAAGACCAGTTCTACTCAGGGGTTCTAGAAGTGGACCAAGCCCAGTTCTACTCAGGGGTTCTAGAAGAGGACCAAGCCCAGTTACCAGACCACTAAGAGCTGACAGATTACAAAGTGCTACTCGGGAATATTGAGACAGGAATATTACTGCATTGTGACCTAGATTTATGTGCTTGTGGTGGATTCGAATCAGGATGCAAACATCTGGCGTAACCATTTGGGAGTAGTATACAGTAACTCAATTTGAATCTGAAATTGTGTAATGTTTTAAGCAAAATAGAAGTAATCTCTTCTCATGTCATATCATTTGAGTTATAGGCTATGGGTCTATCTTGCTAGTCAGTGAAAGGTTTTTGGACTTGGTCATAAAGATCTGTGTGTGTAAATGTGTGCAGGTACACACACAGACATCTGAAGTAGTAGTCAAGCGTCTTCCTGTCTCTCTCTCTCTCTCTCTCTCTCTCTCTCTCTCTCTCTCTCTCTCTCTCTCTCTCTCTCTCTCTCTCTCATATCGGAAGTACTAGTTAAGCGTCTTCCACTCTCTCTTTCTATCTATATTGTCTCTCTTTCAGAGGCTCTTTCTCTCTCTCAGAAGTAGATAGTTGGATAATTGAAAGCAGCACTCCAAATCCAATAGAGAAGAGGGCAGCCGGACATGCTTGACAGGAGTCTAAAGAACTCTGTGTCCTGATGACAGTTGTTTGACATATAGGCTAGACTATCAAACAAGACCATACAGCACTTCATACTGCCCTCTACACAGGGTATGGTTGAGAATGAGGAAAAAGGTCTGGATACATTGTCTGCTTGGATACATTGTCTGTGTATCATCTGGATACCAGATGTGCTTTGTACTGTCTGGCTACGGATGTCTGTCTGTCTGGCTACGGATGTCTGTCTGTCTGGCTACAGATGTCTGTCTGTCTGGCTACGGATGTCTGTCTGGCTACGCATGTCTGCCTGGCTACGGATGTCTGTCTGGCTACGGAAGTCTGTCTGGCTACGGATGTCTGGCTGCGGATGTCTGTCTGGCAACGCATGTCTGGTTACAGATGTCTGTCTGGCTACGCATGTCTGTCTGGCTACGCATGTCTGTCTGGCTACGCATGTCTGCCTGGCTACGCATGTCTGTCTGGCTACGCATGTCTGCCTGGCTACGCATGTCTGCCTGGCTACGGATGTCTGTCTGGCTACGCATGTCTGTCTGGCTACGCATGTCTGTCTGGCTACGCATGTCTGCCTGGCTACGGATGTCTGTCTAGCTACGCATGTCTGTCTGGCTACGCATGTCTGTCTGGCTACGGATGTCTGTCTAGCTACGCATGTCTGTCTGGCTACGGAAGTCTGTCTGGCTACGGAAGTCTGTCTGGCTACGGATGTCTGTCTAGCTACGCATGTCTGTCTGGCTACGGATGTCTGTCTGGCTACGGATGTCTGTCTGGCTGCGGATGTCTGTCTGGCTACGCATGTCTGTCTGGCTACGCATGTCTGTCTGGCTACGCATGTCTGGCTACGCATGTCTGTCTGGCTACGGATGTCTGTCTGGCTACGCATGTCTGTCTGGCTACGCATGTCTGTCTGGCTACGCATGTCTGTCTGGCTGCGGATGTCTGGTTACAGATGTCTGTCTGGCTACGGAAGTCTGGCTACAGATGTCTACTTACTGATCTATGACAGTGCCAGTGTATTCTCGGGGGAGGATAGGGTGTGGTAATTTGCTATGTCTGTGAAGAGGTTGTGCAGTCTTCTGTTCTTCCGTTGTACTTTTGTGGTTTTGTATAGATGCTGTGTGCCTGTCAATGTGTAAACCCAGTTTCTCCTTTTTCTATGTGTTATTCAGAAGCTGGGCAGTAGCATGCAGTCTGAGGAGGGCACAGAATGGCTCCTGGAGCTGCTGATGGAGGTGCAGCTGCAGCAGTACCTTTTGCGTATCCGTGACGACCTTAACGTGACGCTCATCTCCCACTTCGACTACGTCAAGAACGAGGACCTGGAGAAGATCGGCATGGGGCGGCCCGGTGAGTTGTTATAGTGGGGATGGTTTGGGCGGTGGGGGGGAGGGGCATTTTGCAAACCTTTTGACTTTTGGCTGTGCGAGTTACATTTTTCATTGGTCGCATTGGTGAGCTGCACATTCTACCTGGTCACCTCAATCAAAACGTCTTGTTTTTTGGGCCGGATAAAACCATGAATTTGTTACAGTAAAGTGCATTATCCTCATGATTCCTGTAGTAAAAGTGTCAGCCTGTTTTTCTGGGGAAGGCTGCTGTAATGAGGCTCTCTCTCCCTCCTGTGCCCCTCTTATTTCTCAATGATCGTTATTGAGCTCAAAGCACACTGTTTTACAATCAAGATATCTGATATGGCTTTGAAATACGGAACGCCCGAAATTGCGCAACGGCCATGACGAGTGCACTTGGCCTCATTGCAAAAAATGTTTTGGGGGGAGAGACATTACATTTACTGTTAGATTAGTACATGGCTAGGTGTTATATTTTAGTGGTTAAAGCATTGGGCCAGTAACTGAAAGGTTGCTGGATCAAATCCCTGAGCTGACAAGGTAAAAACATCTGTCATTCTGCCCCTGAACAAGACAGTTAACCCACTGTTCCCCAGGCGCTGAAGACGTGGATGTTGATTAAGGCAGCCCCCCCCGCACCTCTCTGATTCAGAGGGGTTGGGTTAAATGCGGAAGACACATTTCAGTTGAAAACATTCAGTTGTACAACTGACTAGGTCTCCCCCTTTATTTAGAGTTAGCGATCTAGCTAATGTATTTAGAGTTTCCACTTCTTTATGTGATGTATTGGGGCGGCAGGTAGCCTAGTGGTTCTGATGTTTCAAGTCCACCAACTCTCCTCCCAGAGGGCTACCCTCCTGGTGGGCAGCGGTGCCCTTCTGGTGGGCAGCGGTGCCCAACTCTCCTCCCAGAGGGCTACCCTCCTGGTGGGCAGCGGTGCCCTTCTGGTGGGCAGCGGTGCCCAACTCTCCTCCCCAGAGGGCTGCCCACCAGGGGGGTAGCTGAATCTTGGTAGCTGATTCGGATGAGTTGCCAGGACCTTGGTAGCTGAATTGGATGAATTGCCAGGACCTTGGTAGCTGAATCGGATGAGTTGCCAGGACCTTGGTAGCTGAATCGGATGAGTTGCCAGGACCTTGGTAGCTGAATCGGATGAGTTGCCAGGACCTTGGTAGCTGAATCGGATGAGTTGCCAGGACCTTGGTAGCTGAATCGGATGAGTTGCCAGGACCTTGGTAGCTGAATCGGATGAGTTGCCAGGACCTTGGTAGCTGAATCGGATGAATTGCCAGGACCTTGGTAGCTGAATCGGATGAGTTGCCAGGACCTTGGTAGCTGAATCGGATGAGTTGCCAGGACCTTGGTAGCTGAATCGGATGAGTTGCCAGGACCTTGGTAGCTGAATCGGATGAGTTGCCAGGACCTTGGTAGCTGAATCGGATGAATTGCCAGGACCTTGGTAGCTGAATCGGATGAATTGCCAGGACCTTGGTAGCTGAATCGGATGAGTTGCCAGGACCTTGGTAGCTGAATCGGATGAATTGCCAGGACCTTGGTAGCTGAATCGGATGAGTTGCCAGGACCTTGGTAGCTGACCTTAGTTGTGGAGTATAACTATCACTATCGCATGCCTTAGGGTTTCTCATTCTTGGTCTGCATAGTCAGTGACATTCTCTCCCTCTCGTGTGCTCTCTTTGTGTCTTTCTCTCTCTCTGTCTCTCTGTTTCTCGCTGGTGTCACTCCAGGGCAGAGACGGCTATGGGAGGCAGTCAAGAAGAGGAAAGCCTTGTGCAAGCGCAAGTCCTGGATGAGCAAGGTACATTACACAAACTCAAATACCATGTATTTGAAGTGTTGCATGATTCACTATCTCTTCTAAAATAACTTTAAAAAAAACTTTAAAATAAAACATTTGGTGTTAACCCGTGTATTTGTTTGAATTACAACTGCACAGGACCCCCCCAAAAAACGGGCCAGCTATTAAGATTTTTTACTTCAAAGTAAAAAATGGAATGGACAAAATTATTCTAAATTATTCCAAAATTCCCCAGACTGTTAGGTGTACAGTTCAGGGTTGTGTGATGGTCTACCGTCTTCACTGTTTAAAGAACCTCCCATACCTTATTTACAACTCAGACTCGGTACAGAGACCTACACAGACTGAAGAACAGATTCATTAATACACACCACAGACTGAAGAACAGACTCATTGATACACACCACAGACTGAAGAACAGGGACATTGATACACACCACAGACTGAAGAACAGACTCATTAATACACACCACAGACTGAAGAACAGACTCATTGATACACACCACAGACTGAAGAACAGACTCATTAATACACACCACAGACTGAAGAACAGACTCATTGATACACACCACAGACTGAAGAACAGACTCATTGATACACACCACAGACTGAAGAACAGACTCATTAATACACACCACAGACTGAAGAACAGACTCATTGATACACACCACAGACTGAAGAACAGGGACATTGATACACACTGCAGACTGAAGAACAGACTCATTGATACACACCACAGACTGAAGAACAGACTCATTGATACACACCACAGACTGAAGAACAGACTCATTGATACACACCACAGACTGAAGAACAGACTCATTGATACACACCACAGACTGAAGAACAGACTCATTGATACACACCGCAGACTGAAGAATAGACCCATTGATACACACCACAGACTGAAGAACAGGGACATTGATACACACCACACTGCGGAGACATACAACCTGCCTTCACACAGACAACCAACGGTACTGCTATTTTGAATGTACAACTAAGGTGAAAGTCATACAATAGGTTGGTCAAAGTCATAGGTTTATTAGGTCCACCTATCTAGTACTAGGTCGGACCCCCCTTTGCCTCCAGAACAGCCTGAATTCTTCAGGGCATGGATTCTATAAGGTGTGGCATTCAAACGTTGCTCAGTTGGTATCAAGGGACCTAACATTTGCCAGGAAAACATTCCCCACACACCATTACACCACCGCCAACATCCTGTACCGTTGACGCCAGGCAGGATGGGGCCATGGACTAATGCTGTTTACACCAAATCCTGACTCTGCCGTCAGCGTGAGGCAACAGGAACCGGGATTTGTCGGACCAGCCAATGTTTTTCCACACCTCAATTATCCAGTGTTGGTGACGGCGTTCCCGCTTGAGCTTCTTCTTCTTGTTTTTAGCTGATAGGAGTGGAACCCGGTGTGGTCATCTGCTGCAATAACCAATCCGTGACAAGGACAGACTAGTTGTGCATTCTGAGATGCCGTTCTGCTCACCACTGTTGTACTGCGTCGTTATTTGACTGTTTGTGGCCAGCCTGTTAGCTTGCACAATTCTTGCCGTTCTCCTTCCACCTCTCATCAATGAGCTGTTTTCACCCACAGGACTGCCGCTGACTGGATGTTTTTTGTTTGTTTCACCATTCTCTATAAACCCTAGACACTGTTGTACGTGATAAGCCCTGGAGGCCGTCTGTTTCTGAGCTACTGGAACCGGCGCCCCTGGTCCCTGACGATCCTACCACACTCAAAGTCACTTAGGTCACTCTTTCCGCCCATTGTAACGTTCAGTCGAAACAGTAACTGAATGCCTCGATGCCTGTCTGCCTGATTTATATAACAAGCCACGGCCACGTGACTCACTGTCTGTAGGAGCAAACCATTTGCGTGAACGGGGTGATGTACTTAATAAACTGTCGGCTGTGTGTGTGTGTGTGTGTGTGTGTGTGTGTATGTATATATATATATATATATATATATATATATATATATATATATATATATATATATATATATATATATATATATATATATATATATATACTGCTCAAAAAATAAAGGAAACACTAAAATAACACATCCTAGATCTGAATGAATGAAATAATCTTATTAAATACTTTTTTCTTTACATAGTTGAATGTGCTGACAACAAAATCACACAAAAATAATCAATGGAAATCCAATTTATCAACTCATGGAGGTCTGGATTTGGAGTCACACTCAACATTAAAGTGGAAAACCACACTACAGGCTGATCCAACTTTGATGTAATGTCCTTAAAACAAGTCAAAATTAGGCTCAGCAGTGTGTGTGGCCTCCACGTGCCTGTATGACCTCCCTACAACGCCTGGGCATGCTCATGATGAGGTGGCGGATGGTCCTCCTGAGGGATCTCCTCCCAGACCTGGACTAAAGCATCCGCCAACTCCTGGACAGTCTGTGGTGCAATGTGGCGTTGGTGGATGGAGCGAGATATGATGTCCCAGATGTGCTCAATTGGATTCAGGTCTGGGGAACTGGCGGGCCAGTCCATAGCATCAATGCCTTCCTCTTGCAGGAACTGCTGACACACTCCAGCCACATGAGGTCTAGCATTGTCTTGCATTAGGAGGAACCCAGGGCCAACCGCACCAGCATATGGTCTCACAAGGGGTCTGAGGATCTCATCTCGGTACCTAATGGCAGTCAGGCTACCTCTGGCGAGCACATAGAGGGCTGTGCGGCCCCCCAAAAAAATGCCACCCCACACCATGACTGACCTACCGCCAAACCGGTCATGCTGGAGGATGTTGCCCTCATACCACCCTCATGGAGTCTGTTTCTGACCGTTTGAGCAGACACATGCACATTTGTAGCCTGCTGGAGGTCATTTTGCAGGGCTCTGGCAGTGCTCCTCCTGCTCCTCCTTGCACAAAGGCGGAGGTAGCGGTCCTGCTGCTGGGTTGTTGCCCTCCTACGGCCTCCTCCACGTCTCCTGATGTACTGGCCTGTCTCCTGGTAGCGCCTCCATGCTCTGGACACTACGCTGACAGACACAGCAAACCTTCTTGCCACAGCTCGCATTGATGTGCAATCCTGGATGAGCTGCACTACCTGAGCCACTTGTGTGGGTTGTAGACTCCGTCTCATGCTACCACTAGAGTGAAAGCACCGCCAACATTCAAAAGTGACCAAAACATCAGCCAGGAAGCATAGGAACTGAGAAGTGGTCTGTGGTCACCACCTGCAGAACCACTCCTTTATTGGGGGTGTCTTGCTAATTGCCTATAATTTCCACCTGTTGTCTATTCCATTTGCACAACAGCATGTGAAATTTATTGTCAATCAGCGTTGCTTCCTAAGTGGACAGTTTGATTTCACAGAAGTGTGATTGACTTGGAGTTACATTGTGTTGTTTAAGTGTTCCCTTTATTTTTTTGAGCAGTGTGTATATATATATATATATATATATATATATATATATATATATATATATATATCTTAATGGTGAACAATATATTCTCACAGCTAAGTACTGTTTGTCTATTTCATACAGGTCAGATAACTCCTGCACTACAGCACCCAAAGACGAATTTACATAATATAGTGAGAGTTGGGTCTTTTCATTCATCTTCTATTAATGACGTCTCTCTTCCCTCGTCTTTCTCCAGGTATTCAGCGGGAAGCGGCCGGACGGTGGAGACTTCCAGCAGGCGGCCCCCACCACCTCCTTCCGCAAGCTGTCACCTACGCCGCCACCCCAGCAACAGGCACTCAGCTGTCTGATCAGTGAGAAGGACCTGGTCCTCTTCCAGAAGCTGGGCGAAGGCTCCTTCGGTGTGGTCAAAAGGGGCGAGTGGTTCACGCCCACTGGGAAAGTGGTGAGAGGGGGTGGGTTCTGTGTGTGTACGGGTACTGTTTCTGTGTGTGTGTGTGTGTGTGTGTGTGTGTGTGTGTGTGAGGCGGGTGAGGGGTTGGGTTTTGGTCTAAATCTTACCCCGTATAGGTTCCCGTTTAGAAAACAGGGTCCCATCTAGACAACACATCTAATTCAGATGATCAATAATCGTTATCAGGAAGAGAGAATATCCTCACCCCTCCCCCGTTATTTTAGGTGTTTTTGGACCGTGGGTGAAACAGAGCCACTGTAGGTCTAGTCAATGAGAGATGTTACTCCGGCCCCACAGCACCTGTTTTTACACTTCAGTTGTTTCACACATGCTTATGGAACGTTTGTGGTATAGTTTCACAGTAAGGGGTCAGAATAGATAGAGGAACAGGGAGGAGGCTTGTGGTATAGTTTCACAGTAAGGGGTCAGAATAGATAGAGGAACAGGGAGGAGGCTTGTGGTATAGTTTCACAGTAAGGGGTCAGAATAGATAGAGGAACAGGGAGGAGGCTTGCGGTATAGTTTCACAGTAAGGGGACAGAATAGATAGAGGAACAGGGAGGAGGCTTGTGGTATAGTTTCACAGTAAGGGGACAGAATAGATAGAGGAACAGAGGGAGGAGGCTTGTGGTATAGTTTCACAGTAAGGGGACAGAATAGATAGAGGAACAGAGGGAGGAGGCTT
Organism: Salmo trutta; assembly: GCF_901001165.1. Classification (NCBI taxonomy): domain Eukaryota; kingdom Metazoa; phylum Chordata; class Actinopteri; order Salmoniformes; family Salmonidae; genus Salmo; species Salmo trutta. The sequence continues at coordinate 40,551 of NW_021823427.1, forward strand.
GTGGTATAGTTTCACAGTAAGGGGTCAGAATAGATAGAGGAACAGAGGGAGGAGGCTTGTGGTATAGTTTCACAGTAAGGGGACAGAATAGATAGAGGAACAGGGAGGAGGCTTGTGGTATAGTTTCACAGTAAGGGGACAGAATAGATAGAGGAACAGAGGGAGGAGGCTTGTGGTATAGTTTCACAGTAAGGGGACAGAATAGATAGAGGAACAGAGGGAGGAGGCTTGTGGTATAGTTTCACAGTAAGGGGACAGAATAGATAGAGGAACAGAGGGAGGAGGCTTGTGGTATAGTTTCACAGTAAGGGGTCAGAATAGATAGAGGAACAGGGAGGAGGCTTGTGGTATAGTTTCACAGTAAGGGGTCAGAATAGAAAGAGGAACAGAGGGAAGGAGGGAGGGAGTTCCTCGTGATCACCCTGGGGAACAGTATCAATGGATTCAAAGTTGAAACCATGACAACATGTAAAAATGACCAAAAACATTCTCTCTCCAACATCTGTTTTGGTCAAACCCTTGACCACTAGCCCCTATAGACTTGACCTGGAGGGAGTGATGGAGAAAGAGAGAATCTTGTCCAAACACTCTCCAGAAGTGACTGAGTGACCACACACACGCGCACACACACAAAGACACAGTACACACACACAGTTACCCCAACATGGCCAGATGGGATCAGTAAAGCCAGGTACAGAGTCCCAACAGAACAAAGGAGTAGTTTACAGAACATGTGACACAAGGTTTACAGAGCCCATAGAACAGGGCTGTTCAAGTCTTACCCTATGACAGGGATGGGTAACTCAGTCCTCAAACCTCAGCCCCAGCCTCAGCCCCCAGCCTCAGCCCCAGCCCCAGCCTCAGCCCCAGCCTCAGCCCCCAGCCCCCAGCCCCAGCCCCCAGCCTCAGCCCCCAGCCCCCAGCCTCAGCCCCCAGCCCCCAGCCCCAGCCTCAGCCCCAGCCCCAGTTAACACACCTGACTCCAGTAATCAACTAATCATGATCTTCAGTGTAGAATGCAATTAGTTTAAATCAGGTGTTTTTGCTAGGGATGGGGGGAAAAGTCTGCACCCACCTGGTGTCGTCTCAGGTCTAAATCAGTCCCTGATTAGAGGGGAATAATGGGGAAAATAACACTGTGGAGAGTTGAGTTTAAGGGCCACAGAACATCTAGTCTGGTGGCTGAGCACAAAAAATCTAGTCCAGTTCAGAAAGCTCAATCTGGGTTGTATTCACTAAGAACCAAACAGAACCAATCTGGGGTGTATTCACTAGGAACCAAACAGAACCAATCTGGGTTGTATTCACTAAGAACCAAACAGAACCAATCTGGGGTGTATTCACTAGGAACCAAACAGAACCAATCTGGGTTGTATTCACTAGGAACCAAACAGAACCAATCTGGGTTGTATTCACTAAGAACCAAACAGAACCAATCTGGGGTGTATTCACTAGGAACCAAACAGAACCAATCTGGGTTGTATTCACTAAGAACCAAACAGAACCAATCTGGGGTGTATTCACTAGGAACCAAACAGAACCAATCTGGGGTGTATTCACTAGGAACCAAACGGAAGCCAACAGAAGCTAACGGAAGCCAACAGAAGCTAACGGAAGCCAACAGAAGCTAACGGAAGCCAACAGAAGCTAACGGAAGCCAACAGAAGCTAACGGTTGCATGAATACACCCCTGGTGCTCTATTGTCTCCTAGTTTTAGATTGTTCCTTGGCCACCACACTGTTAGTAAGCACAACTGTAGTCACTCAAAGTAAACATTTGCTAGCTAATCATCAATCATTTTCACTATGGATTTAGCATAACGCTAACAGCCCCCCACCATCTCTCTCCTCTCGCTACTCCCTTCTCTTCTCCAGTTGGAGGTAGCAGTAAAGTGTTTAAAGACAGACGTTCTGAGTCAGCCGGACGCACTGGACGACTTCATCTGCGAGGTGAACGCCATGCACTCCCTGGATCACCAGAACCTCATCCGGCTGTACGGGGTGGTGCTCACACGCCCCATGAAGATGGTACGGACACATACATCATGGCACAGGAGGCTGCTGAGGGGAGGACTGCTCATAATAATGGCTGGAACGGAGCTAATGGAATGACATCAAAAACATGGAAACCATTTGTTTGATGTATTTGACACCATTCTACCTATTCCGCTCCAGCCATTACAACGAGCCCGTC